>NC_071275.1:12446514-12746514 GCF_023375685.1 Ictalurus furcatus | reverse complement strand
TAGTAAAAATGGCATTAGCAGATCCTACAACATTAAAGAGATTATTACATACCAGTGTGTCCATTTTACCTTTCAGAGTTTAATCGGGTCTGAGTGCCATTTGTCACACACTGTCCATTAGTCAGGAGGGGAAAAAACAAACAGTCTCAGTGTGTAATCATATTACCCTTCATTTGTCACAGGGGGTTGGCCTGAATGTCAGGCATCACCTTGCACTTAAAAGCTCCAGCATCCATTGCTCAGTTGGCTCTCAATATTTAATGAGATTTAAGGCATTCTGACAAGCTCAGAGGCAACCAAAGCATCCTACAGGGTACATAGAGCCCTGAGGCTCACGACGTCCTGTGTACTAGCCACAACATGCATCCATCCCAGCCAGTTTTAACTCGAGATACCCCCGGGGCAAGTCCCCAAGGCCGCATAAGTGGTCCTTAATAAAACATACCAGCTGGTACAATTGGCAAATGGCACTGAACACCAATTAGCTCACATGTCATAAATGCACACTCCCTTCCTTCACTCTCCTCTACTCTTCCATTCATCTGTTTGTGAAATTGTGATGTCATGAACCTGCAATCTTAGCATCTGACCTCAATAGGTGTGTTTCACTCACCAGTGATTTCTCAGCAAGAGCTGGGAGTGTTTAAAACAAGCTCCTAGTGGTTTTTAATTAGAACTCCCTTCAAAGGCATATTTACTCAGATATACTGTATAATTCATTAGTATTTTGTTAGTTGGCTACAAATCATTGTATTTTGGTGTCAGTACATTTGGTAAATATTTAGTGCAAATGTTTACATACCATTAAGAAAAAAAGCAAGAAAAGAAAAAATAAGAAGAAAAAGAAATGTAATTTATATCAACAAGACAAGTGAGCTGGGTTTCACAGATGTTTCTTCATTATCACAAGTAACAAAAAAGGTGAAAATGGGTATGTTTATAAAATGTAAATTGTAACATATTTTGCACTGAAATATATTTATCTGAAACACGAGCCACATAAAAATAAAAAATAAAATTAACCAGTATTTTTTGATCACGTTAACATCTTGAGAAATGGCAGAGAACTCAATTGAATATATATATATATATATATATATATATATATATATATATATATATATATATAATGTCATTCCATTGAAGACAATGTTAAATATTTGATAAAACACAGTTAACTGTTAACGATTAATTTCCAGCTCTTTATCCTGACAAAGCTTGTCAGCTGGTGTGTGAACTCTTATCTGAACAGTAATTAATATTTTATCTCACTGCTCTTTAAAGTCTAGCTGCTAGAGTTGGGGGACTGAGAGAAAAAGAAAAGTAGACAAATAGAGAAAGGGACAGAGCAATGCGTAAAAGCAGAACTAATATACTCTTACAGTTTTGATGGTCTTATCTCTCTATTGGGTCCATGTCCTTTGACCCTGGACACGTTAGGGTTCTTCATATGGATGGTCAGAGTCTGCCTTATTGGCACATCTCTTTCATCTATGGTACTCACAGCATGGCACCACATTGAAAGGAGCATCATCTTCCACCATAATTAAGCTTCTTCCTGTCAGGTCCTGAGCATGTGGCCTGTTCTGTGTCAGTGTTTACTTGAATAGCAGGGGGTTGAGTCAAGGGCACAGACAGCTGGACACAAACCAGTGCCAGAAAGCCACAAAGCAGTATCACCTCTAAGCTTCTGATGTCCTCTTGAAATGTCAGCCTCTCTAGGAAGACCGGCGCAAAAGATCGTAGGCATCTTTCCCCTGTGTCTGGATGGATCAATTTTTCTTTCTTATGTTCTCTACATCTAGATAATGGGGTTTAATAGGTCTTGTCCCTTGGGGCTCAAACTAAGAACAGGAGTGAGTGGGGAGGGTTAAGGAATTGGGTGCCTCATCTGTTTGGGGTTTGCTTCTTTATCATTAAATAACTCCCCCTCTATTAAAAAAATAATAATAATTATACTGCATTTTAATTAGACAGGCCAAAATGAAAATATTAATCAGACTCAAATTACATATTCAGCCATCTGGACACACCACAGAAAAAAATTTATTCTGCTGGCATGTTTATTGCAGTAGTGTACAAAAAGCATATTTTGACCACAGGGTATTTCACATAGGGGTCACATTAATTTAGACCTCTGCTGGACATGAATGTGCAGTCGATTATTATTCAGTCAAATTAGATTAAGATTAAGTAAATTAGTGCAAATGGGTTTTGTAAAAGTATTTATAAACAAAACCAGATGTTGGCCAAAATCTTAAGCAAACCCAAGTGTTAAGTACTATAATAAATCTGGTTCAGCACACAGAGGGCTTTGAGTTAGTGTTTTGCAATGTTGAACATTGCTTAAAAAAATAAATAAATAAGAGTACCACATCAGATAGAATAAATGTCTAGATTCTCGTGGTGAAATTTTTCTATGGCTCTTAGAGACCCCTTCAAAACTATTACAACTGAAAGGCCAATTCATTTGTTTTTGCTGTAGACTGGAAACGTTTGGGTTTGAGATCAAAAGATGAATATGAGAAGAGAGTTTATAATTTCAGTTTTTATTTCCAGGTATTTATAAGCAGATGTGTACATACACATCATTGGAGGTTGTCAACATAGAACATAGCACATTTTGTATAAGACCGCCCAATTTGTAGGTGAGAAAAAATATTGGACCATGTGACTGATAGGTGTTTCTTGTTAGCCAGTCCTGTTAGATTGATTGTTTAAACAATAAATAGCTCTGAACATATACTTTTGGTTTTAGCCTCCAGTTTCACCTGTGAAAACTACATTTGTTGTTTAAAAGGATAAGCCAACATGAAGATCACAAGCTGTCTATGGGAGAAAAGCAAGCCATTTTGAAACTGAGAAAAGAAGGAAAATCAATAAGAGGCATTGCACAAACATTGGGCATAGCCAATACAACAATTTCTAATGTCCTGAAAAAGAAAGAAACCACTGGTGTACTAATAAATATATACCGAAAGGGTTGGCCAAGGAAAACAACAACAGCTGATGACAGAAATTGTAAGAGCTATAAAGAAAAACCCCAAAACAACAATCAATGTGTGGAAGCGGGGGCATGCTCGAGCGCTAGTTTGTGAATAAATAGAGGAGCCGGAAAAGGTGAGTGGTAAAGATTGCACACCTGCTGGGAATTATACTAATGAATGTTCTGTGTTGCTGTGAGCTGTGTCAAAGATAAAAAGGGGAGGGATGAGTGCCTTGAGAGAGAGAACCACCAGCACAGGGCTGTGTGTGTGCATGTGTGTGTATTAGTGACCTCGCAGAAAAGCAAAAGTAAAAATAAAAAGGATAAAGCACCTTTTGAGTTGTCCAATACCTGCCTCCTCTGTCCTCATTATCTACCAAAACTTGGGAAAGCGTTACACAATGACATCATCAACAACCTCCACAGGATAGGGGTGAAGGTATCACAATCCACCTTTCAAAGAAGACTTTGAGAGCAGAAATATAGAGGCCAAAGCACTCATCAGCAGTAAGAATAAGAAAGCCAGATTGGAATTCACAAAGAAATACAGAGATGAGCCAAGTTCTGGAACCAAGATTAACCTCTACCAAAGTGATGGAAAGGCCAAAGTGTGGAGAAAAAAGTCAAGTGGCTGAGGCCCATCTGCAGGCCGCTCATACCTTCCTGGGACCTTTCTGTGGTCCTGGAAGGTCTGTCAGGGGCCCCAGTTGAGCCCTTAGAGTCAGACTCTGAGAAGCTTCTGACTCTAAAGGTAGCTCTTCTGCTGGCCCTGACATCTCTCAAGCGAGTAGGAGATCTACAAGCTCCTACCTTGACATTACCCCTGGATTAGCCAAGGCCTTCCTGTATCATAGGCCAGATTGTATTCCTAAGGTGCCTACATCTGCTGACCAGCCTGTGGTGTTGCAGACTTTCTGCCCTCCTCTGTTCCACACACTGGAACAAGAGAGAATGCACCTGCTGTGTCCAGTAAGGGATCGCTGTATAACATCCACAGCTTCGGCCAGTGGCGTAAGTCAGAGCAACTGCCGGTTTACTTGGCGGCGACAGTAGAGGTGATGCTGTGTCAAAGCACCGCATCTCTAATTGGACAGTGGAAGCAATCTCTATCGTTTATGAGGCGCGCGGTCTCGCTACGCCTCTGGTCATAAGGGCTCATTCCACCAGGGGGAATGCCTCCTCGAAGGCTTTGTCCAATGAGGTATCCTTACAGGATGTGTGTGCTGCTGCAGGGTGGTCTACGCCACACACATTCATTGGATATTACAGCCGGGCTTGGGTCTTTTTGAACAGGCCGTACCCTCAGTATGACGGAGTGGGTATTCTCGTTCCCATAGTGTTATGCTAAACGCAACATGGAGTTCCCTTTGAAAGGGAATGTCTGGGTTACGCATGTAACCCTGTTCCCTGAGAAGGGAACGAGACGTTGCATAGCTTTGTCATACTGGGGTAGGCCTGTGAATTGCGTCTTCGCTTCAGATAATAGAGGCTGACGGCGCGGTTCACAGGTGCCATATATATATATGTCACGCAACGCGCTTAATTGCCACGTCACCTGATCACGGCAGGCCTATAAATAGGCATGATTTTACACAAGCTTCAGATGCCAGTCGTGCGCAAGGGCACTCCCATAGAGTTATGCTAAATGCAACGTCTCGTTCCCTTCTCAGAGAACAGGGTTACATGCGTAATCCAGACGTTATCCAGCGCTGGCCGATATCTTCACCTCAGACGTTGCCGACCGAAAGGGTGGCGGGGGTACGTAGGACCTTAGCTCACAAGATCATAAGCATAAGATCATAATCATAAGATATGCATAAGCCAATTACAGCTCATGGCTGATTGCTGGGTTCTCACTGTCCTGTGAACAATGGATGAAACCTCACAGATTGGCTAACCTCTCTTAAAACTCATTGATTTAGGCCACTGGCTGAGATGTGGTGGCTGGCCTACAAGATGAAAGCCCTGTCAGCTGATAACTTTGGGAAAAGGGTTCCCAAATCTTTTTTGGGAAAAGATTCACCCAGACAGGCCCCAAGGACAATCAACACAGGTGAGGCCCTTTGTTCTCTTACCCAGTTCACGTTCTTTATCATGGCCTTTATCACACCGGTCATACCAACGGCTTCAGGACACTTCATATATTCTAAAAGACCAAGGACTGCAAGAATAATACAATAAGAATTGAAATTGCCTATTTTCTTCTATATGTTACCCTGTAATTATCATGCTTGTAAGTTGCATTCAAACATTTGATTGTTTAACATGCATGAGTATGAGTGATTATGGATATAGGTGTTTGATTAATTATTAGTAATGTGTTAACATCGGCCAACATATATCTTATTTGGTTTGTGTGTGTTCCTTCAGTGATTTTTTGAAAGATTTCCTGAAAGAGTAAGGAAAATCAGGTAGAACCTTGTTAGGTATAGGTACAAAAACTTTGATCCAAACTCTATAAAGGAAGAAAAGAGAAGGCATGAAATTATGTGACCAGAAAGACCGGAATCCCTTCTACACAAGGACGTACAGCGGGAATCGCACATCTAGAGCAGTTTCAACATAAGTAAGTACCTCCAGGTCTCAGTCAAAGCTGGTGCATTTTATAGAGCCCTTCTAAAACAGCAAAAATTAAATTAATTGTTGATGGTTCATTCAGGTTGAGGTCTAAAAACAGCTTACGGTGTTAAAAATTTTCATTCTCCGTCAAAGCTATTTTCACCCCCTTGTTTGTTTGTGTGTGTGTGTGTGCGTGTGCGTGTGTGTGTGTGTGTGTGTGTGATTATGTGTTAGACTAGTTTCTGTGTATTACAATAGTTTAATAAAGTCTCGTTTTATTTTAATAGTAAGTGTCTCTTGTCTATATTTATGATTTATTGTCTTAAGTTGTCTGATTGTCTTACTGTGCTCATAATTCGTGTTTAACATCAGGATATTATTACCGGTGGAAATGGGATTAATATCTTAGCCAGACTTAATAAGATACATTACATTCAACTGATCCGTGGACGAATAGTTGATCAGCTGTGGAAATATTAAGTTTGCACATTTCCTCCATTTTGAGCTCAGTATAACAAAAGGAAAAGCTAATTTTTCCCTACACCCATGTCCCAGACAGTTCAGTCATTACTTATGCTGTTTGTTCTGGTTGGCTTAGCACAGGTGTGATGCTGACTCCTTAACACCCATCATCTGCTCCTGGCTGGCAGCACAGCAGTGGGCCATCACCTGATGTCCCACAGGCAGATGGCTTTAGCACTGTGTATGTGCTTGTCTGGGCATTTTCTTCTGATGCATTCTAAAGATAAATATGCTGAAATGCACCTGAGCAGCATTTTATTCTAAAAAAAAAAAAAAACCCATTCTTTATTCCATCCCACATCTGTGCAGGTGATTTTTTTACCCTAGGATGTATTGTGACAACAGAGCTCAGGTTTGAATGAGTTGTAGTAGTAATAGAATGTTAACAGAACTGTAGCATAATCTTGACACATCCGAGGAAACACATCATGTCACTTGATTGGAAAAATTTCTTCATGATTATACTAGTGGCAAAACTTATAAGGATCTATAAAAATAGGTCCCTTCAAAAATGTGTGATTCTCAACAATGATGATTTATAAGTGGTCTCTCTTACCCACAAATCCTCGAGGGCACGTTTTGATGTCAAGATGGTAAAAGTCTTTAATTTTCCCATACAGAAACAAACCAATCTGACTCAGTTTGACTTAGCATCAGCTTTCCTCTACAAATCAAATGACCACATTCAATTTTTCTTCTGTAGACATCAGTCGGCCAGTTTTTTAAAAATCCCCCAAGTTAAATGGGAGTTATAAACGTTGATATTTTCTATTATATGAAGTTCTGAAAATTAACCATTTTACTTAACTGAAACAAGTTTCTGTTTTGCATACACAGTATCTCAGTCATAGATAAGGTATAACATTTTAAAGTCTGGTTGCTGCCAAAAGTGAAATGGGAGAAAATTGCATTTAAAGATGTAAAGGTCATTTCATTTTTGTTAATATATATATATATATATATATATATATATATATATATATATATATATATAGCACTGATGTCCAAAAGCAAGTGCTATCTATTAATCATCTTCTTCTACAGTAACTGCTTTATCTGCGTCAGGATCATGGCTTTTCCTGAGAACACGGGAATGCTGAGCACGAGGCAGGAAGATGACTGGCAGTCAGCAGTAGTCTATCACACAATTCATGCGATCTTTCACAATATAGGGCAATTTTACACAGCCAGTCTACTTACTGGCATGTTTTGGGTGATGGGAGGAAACTGAGGCAGGCATGGGTAGAACATTAGTCAGAAACCTGAGCTCAGCATTTAACTGGGGACCCTAGAGCTGTGAGGCAGCAACACTACCTGCTTTCCCCACTGTGCTGCCCACTGTGTTTTATGTTGTAGTAAATGTAATATTTAAATTACACCCCACTCTATGTTTACTAATACTATCCTTTATTTTATATATAAAAAAGCCAAACAATATTTATCGATTATTAGAAAAAAAATTTACTTACTGGCTAACTGGCAGCATCAGATGACCAGATGAAAAACAAAATCATAGCACACATAATACCAAGTCTGAGCAAACTGTATTGTTGCTGCCTTTTCGAAAGATGAACTTGGTTACTCTCTCACCCATCAAACACACATACACAGACAGTGCCAGGAGGGACATTGTGCCTCTCAGAGAAAGGACAGGCCCCCTCTCGAGGCCTTTGCCCAGATGCCAGCCGTCAATTATAAAGTGAATTCCTTCCTCTGTCATCCCACCCTCCCTGACACTTATTCCCCAGAGGAATCTCAGAGATGGGCATGGACACTGCCAGAAGCATCTACGAACAGTCTTCATCTAAATGCTAATTGTCCTACTGCCCCATAAAAGTGAAGGGAAACAGAATAAAAGATGACCAGATAGCTTATGCATAAAAGTGCATTTAGAAATCAAAGTTAGGATATTTAGCCCTAGGATATAGAGGCTAGAGCTTATTCTTACTTGTATTTGTGTTTGCATAAACTCATTCCCCTTTTCACTGTTTAAAAAAATCTTTTCACATTAACATTGAACGAGCTACAATATTCAAATATTTTTTGCAGTGCATGAAAAGCTGCCACTCTCTGTTTTACATTAGATCCCTATAAATTGCAAGAATTCTCTACCAATGCCATGGATTTAACCTAATCTCCCTGCCATGGATTTGTAAAGCTTCAAACCTTTTCTGTAATCAGCTTGTCCAGCGGAGCGTACCAAGAACATAACAGATAACAGTGTGGGTGAACTGTGACTGTGGCTGGACTGAACTGGAGGGTCATCAGTAAGAAAGATGGGAACATGACCATGGCTAAAGCACTCAGGTTACCCAGGGCTTTTAGGCATCATTAAAAATCATCACTATTGATCCCATTTGTGAAACAGATGGAGTATCCTTCAGGGAGATGGGCAGCTCAGATACAGTAAGTGTAGTTAATGAAGCAGCCTGGGAGCATTACCAACTGATATTAGCATGGCCTTGTGGACAATTAATGCATTATAACTTGAAATAAATATAAATAAAATCATTTATACCCTGAAACTTTTTTTACAACTAATATTCTGACTATACTGTATGTTATTAATACATTATTTGAACCAACATCAATCCTAAACAAAGCCAACTCAGATTTGATTTTTGTCACAGGTGAGACCAAATGGAGAAATATAACTAAATGGACAGCTAGAGAAAACATTCAATAATAATTTAAACTCTAACTATTTATTCTGGTGAACAACTCTATATACTATGTGAAATACATGTGTTTTAGGAGTGATAATACAGTGATTAAATGTGCTAGCATCTGCCATGTAGACGCATCTCCCTGGCCTGTGACAGCACTAACAAAATATGTTGACGATCAATTGAAAATTAATATGACATCAGGAGGAGAACAGACAGCCAGTCAGACGCTCAGATTCCCGAGAAGAACACACCAACCAGGGATCTCAGGGAAGGGGTATTTGTAAAAAAAAAACAACAACATCCCATCCTCCAGTCACATTGTGGAGGAAATAAAGCAGGAACATTGCTAGATAAATTTAATTTAAAACATCTGTACTCAGAGTGTGTAACTAATATAACCTGAGAACCATTTAATAAATCTCCCCAGTGACTTAATCCTGAGGAAGAAGGGTCAATTAGTGTGTGTTTGTGTGTGTGTGTGTGTGTGTGTGTGTGTGTTTTCCCTTTGTTGTTATGTTGCTTTTAGTGTAACGGATAGTTTTCAGGTGTAAAAGCACAAAGGGATTTGCAGTTTGAAGGTTATAAATCAGCATCATCATGACTGTTGAAGGTTTCCTGTTGGAGTATTGAGGTCTTGCTTGAATTTTCAGTAGAAATAGTTGATGAGGGTGGCTATTTGATATGATATATAGTTTTTGGCTGGTTCAGGTGCTAGACCACTCTTTCAAATTAGCCTGAAATAAGACTTGGCTTTACCAAACCTAGCAACCTCACATATTTACACATTATTTTGGTGTTATATTATTATTATGGCCTATATTATTAAATCTACATAGTATTAGTTATTAGAATATTGTGCATATTGTTTTTTACTTGCAGAATGGTTTAGTGTTCTATTCAATATATTTCAGTATTGTTCTGGCTGTTCTTGCTGTGCAGTAAAAGTGTATCTTAGCAATCTTCTCCCCAACGATCCCTGACATGAGATCTATGACCTTCTATTGCTGATCTACTGCATATGTCAGCAGATGTCCACTGATGCAGTGCCTGAGTCAGTGTACATTTTGGAGAATCTGGAGCAGTTCAGCAATAATGAGCAGATCTGAGTGGCAGCCTTAACAGGAACTGTAAGACACATTCAGAAGACTTTCATTACTATTTCTAATAAAACTGCAAATGCACAACCATGTCATCACATTAAGCAGCCTTTAAAACATAGATAGATGTAGAGTTGTGCCCAAAAGTTTGCATACCCCTTGCAGAATCTGATAAATCTTAGTATTTTGTTTAAAGTTTTTTTTTATTTGGTACTGCCCTTCAGATGCTAAATAAGGTAGTTACATGTCTCCCAGAAGACAAAATAGTAACAATTTACTATCAGTAACTGATCATCCTGTTCAAAGGTTTACATCCCCCTGGCTCTTAATGTATCATGTTACCTTCTTCAGCATCAGTGAATGCTTGCACCTTATGTAATAGTTCTGTACGAGTCCCTCAGTTGTCCTCAGTGTGAAAAGATGGACATCTCAACATCATATATCCACTGTTGGAAAGGGATCAAATATGCAGAATGTGCCTGAAAAGCAAAGAATGTGCAAGACCTGGAGGATTTTTCTGAAGAACAGTGGGCAGTTTAATTTCTCAGGACAAACAAGGGACTAATCAGTATTAAGAATCAGGGCTATGTAAACAATTGAACAGGGTAATTTTTATCAATTAAGCTATTATCTTGTCATGTGGACTATATGTGAACATCTGTTATGTGAAATAGCTTATTCAGGACAGTACTAAATAAAAAACAACATTTTTATTTTGCTAACAATATTAAGATTTTGCAGATTCTGCAAAGGGTATGCAAACTTTTGGGCACAACTGTATGAAAATTAAATTACAGTTATGTAATTTAACAAATTTAAAGACCTCCATCCGTCCATCTTCTATACCGCTTATCCTTCCTTCAGGGTCATGGGGAAACCTGGAGCCGATCCCAGGGAGCATGGGGCACAAGGCGGGGTACACCCTGGACAGGGTGCCAATCCATCGCAGGGCACAATCACATACACATTCACACACCCATTCATACACTACGGACACTGTAGACATGCCAATGAGCCTATAATGCATGTCTTTGGATTGGGGGAGGAAACCGGAGTACCCGGAGGAAACCTCTGCAACACGGGGAGAAAATTTAAAGACCTATAATCTAATAATCTTAAGGTTAATGACATATAATTCAATGTATGTTATTGAGGGTATAGAGAAAACAATATGATAGACATATAATTTGATATATGTAGATATATAGTAACTATTAATTATGACTTACATTAATTATTATTATAATTATGAATTATGACTCAGAAGATATCAGATCTCATTAGGATTTACAGAATGGTTCAGTCAGAAATTTAGAATAAGAATACCTGCCAGAAGACAAACAAATGACAAATTAAATCTAGGCATTTTGCTGGCATTGTTTGGGTTCACACTTAATAGTTCATACTGCATTGACACTTTGTTGACCAACAGCAACAATCACCAACTTTTAAAAGTTAGACGTTGGGTTTAGAATGATGGGAAACACAACTGTCATGTTCACACTGTCCCAGCAGATGTCAACAAACGTTTTTGCAGACAGTCAGACTGGGTTAAAAATGGATGATCCTTTTATGACAATCAAAATTTTACTATTGTCTTATATTGTTGTTCTTTTCCTGGAAAGACAAAGCGTGAAACAAAAGAGGTTGTGTGTGAAGCCTTGGTTGTTGTGACATGAGAGACAGGGTGCTTACTTACATTTATGCAGAGAACTGCAGACAGAGGATGTGTAAAGTTATCAAAAATTTTACTTATTTTGCCCAAAGCAGTTTCAACAACTCAGAGAAAGATATCTTTTATGGTAGGCTATGTGGTAAGCTAAGACCCTTAATAGTCCATACATTATGAACAATACTTTTATGCAAATGTAAGTTTGCATATCTGACAAAATGACGATGAGGCAAGCATCCCGGAAAACTCCATAGAAACGAAAGCTTGGGCGCTAGGTGCTAGATGCGCTAAATCATTGTTATGCGTAAAATGGCAGATTTGTGGACTAATAAGAAAGAAGAGTATAAGTTATGTATTGATGTGTTATTTAAATAAAATTGTTAATTTTGACCCCTGGTAAGGATCATCTTGTCACGTAATGGACGTAATGAAGGTTGAGGGCGGATGCAAGTACAGCAAAAGATATTTATTGAGAGAGAGGAGCAGACAAATCCAAAACAGTAATCCAAAGCATGGTCTAATAACAGGCAAAAAATTCAGCTGATATACAAACGGGCACAAACTGGGCGATGATGGAATCCAAAAATGAGAAAAGAGAAACAAGGTCATTAACATGACCATGACCTCAAAAAACGTTTAATATAGAGAGACAGGCAGACAAATTCAAATCATGATACAAGAGCGTGGTCAAAAAAAGGCAACGGGTCAAGCGATCTACAAACAGGCATAAACTGGGCAAGGCTAAAATCCAAAACGAGAAATGAGAAACAGCTGCTTGGTAAAGAGATAAACTCAATACTACGCAATGTGCACAGAGACACGAGGGGTTTGTATGACAAACATAATCATGGGTTAAACACGGACAGCTGAAAATGATGATGAAACACAATCGGAAAACAACCAATGACAAAACGGGGGCGGAGACGGAACATAACCATAACAAAAGCACGTGTCCAACGTAAACAAAGTCACTGTCATTGAAGACAGTGTCACTGTCATTAAATCAAATGGACAACTTTTAAAAGTTAGTGACTGTCAGCGTTTGTGTCTGTCAGTGCAGTGTGAACTAGGCTTTAGATAGCCAACTCTACACAATATCTTTTGGAAGAATGGTGCTCCATACTTTCATTACAGTTGCAGAGATATGTAGAATCTATGCCAAAATGCACTGAAGCTCTTCTAGATACTCGTGGTGGCCCAGTGGCATTTTTGTGTGTTTATCACCTGTTACATACAGGGACTTTTGATCAAATCTGCACAAAGACATGTGCAAAATATTACGTACTAAACATGGTCTCACAATTGAAAACAGTTTGTGCAATTCGATTCATAGGAAAATGCAAGAAGGTTAAACATAGGTTTAAGATTAGGGGTGGAGCTAGCATTAATATCTTTTTCAATTGCTTTTTTTTCTATGTGAAATTGAATGAAACCCAACCACATTGTGCTTATTTTTTAATTTTTTCATTTTTTTTTTTTTTTTTAGATTTGAAGTGAGTTTGCATGCGATTATACAAAAAAAAATACAGTAAACTAAAAGGGTGCAAAGGACAATTGTAAATCAGTAGTAAAAGTTAAGTAGAGTGAATTAGGTTTATTCCATAGTGTACTGTATGTAAAATAAGTACAAATGAAGTACTCTCATAATGTGTAATTTCATATTACATGTCCAGTCATAATAGAGAGGTAATAAGGTAATACAATGTTAAGTTTGTCATTTCAGTTAATGGGTGCTTGATGTCATTGTTCATATTACAATAGCTTGCAATGGCTTGCATCCTGGTCCAGCCAGTGTGTTTGTGCTTCCAATCAAATGTGTGCAAATTTACAGAGGTGTAAAATAGGGGGTTGGGGGAAGGTTGTGTACTCCACCCCCACTGAAAGGCCCTGAGACAATACACTGAGTCCCATAACAAATGAGAAACGTATTTTCATAGGTAGGCTTTTCTCAATTTGAGTTGTCCTGAAGCGAGAGAGAGAGAGAGAGGGAGGAGCTGATACTCTGAGATGAGAAGATGGATTGGTGCAGGGAGAGGAAAGAAGGAGGGATAACGCTTTAGAATATGATAAGCAGGGACAGAGAGAGGGAGAAAGCGTTGTCGTAAACGAGATACCTTAGCACGACAAGGCTGCATAACAACGCTCTGTCAGAAAATCCAGAGCCGAGCCATTACATAGGACAGATTATTTTATTATCGCAGGCCGGTAGATGTGCGCAGCGTCATTCTCCTGTTTGCGCAAATTACGCTGGACTGAGCGGAGTCACAACAGCATCACCGAACAAGGAGGAAAAACTGCACCCTCATCCCGATTCCGAGCTGTTGATTAAGGTAAGAGCACAGTCCTTGCAAGACATGGCCGTATGATATGGCAGTTACTTCTTTATCTGCTTATTTGCTGCTTGGTCTGCGGCGGATTTTTTCTTATGGACGTGGCGCGCTGATTTAATGGTTTGTTTTGTAGAATAGAGAAGGGTCCCACGTCCGTCTAAAGCATCTGATTGCGCAATAGGTTTGTGCATTTTAGGTGTTTAGTTCTTGTGCTATAATGCATAACCAAACTAACTTACTCAGATAATGTAGTTTTTCCTAGTTTATATAATACAGAAATGTCTGAGATGATATCTGGTGTATTTGGTGTACACGGGATGTTGGCGGCGGGTGAGGATCCTGTGGCGCTTTGCTTCAGGTGTTCAGAAGAGCTGACATAACATCTACGAACACAGGTGCACTGGCTGCTAACTTCTTTTTACATGTTAACAATCGCCTTGTCTGATCTAAACAGTAACGATATGTTTTGCCAGTCAGGCTCGAAAATTAATCCTATGGGACTTAACCTAAGTCCTAATTAAAATGCCTGCTTCATTACCTCCTGACTGTGAAGCCTGGAAGATGTTTAAAGAATCAATAACCGTTATCAAGGAATCATATTGCAAATGAACCCTCTATTGGTGGCTATATAACAACCTGGGACCAGTTTCCCTAAAGCATTTTAACTGGTAGATACAGTATTCAATGTTATGCTCACTCTATCATATTAGTGTTGGGATGCTTTAGGAAACCTCAGCCCTGACATGAGGAACTGGTACATTTCTGAACAAAGATGATGATGAGGTTGGATCAAGTTTGATTTAACATGAGTAAAATTGTTTAAAAAGGTACAGACACTGACCCTAATCCTAATCTTCCTATCACACACACACACACACACACACACACACACACACACACACATATATATATATATATATATATATATATATATATATATATATATATGCAACCCCAATTCCAAAAAAGTTGGGACGCTGTGTAACATGTAAATAAATGTAAATAAAAACAGGCCGCAATGATTTGCAAGTCTCATAAACCCATAAGTTATTCTTAATAGAACACAGAAAACATTTCAAATGTTTAAACTGAGGAAATTTACCATTTTAAGGAAAAATGTAATTTGATGGCCACAACACATCTCAAAAAATTTGGTACGGGGCAACAAAAGGCTGGAAAAGTAAGTGTTACTAAAAAGAAACAGCTGGAGGTTAATTGGCAACAAATCAGTAACATGATTGGGTATAAATGTACCATTTCCATAAAATCATACATTTCCTCGGTTTAAACATTTGATATGTTTTCTGTGTTCTATTGGGAATAACATTGGTTTATAAGACTTGCACATCATTGCATTCTGTTTTCCCAACTTTTTTGGAATTGGGGTTGTAACATACTGAATTGGGGTTAGACCATACTGCACACCATATGTGCAGGATGTTAAAGTCCAATGTATACACAGAAGTTCACTCATTTCTTCAGTTAAAGCCTATATGATCACATGAAACTGACACCTACAGGCCAGTCCATCTAAGATTTTGTGGTTTTGCAATCGCAGAAATTAATGTAAAATCAAGCACACTATGTTCAGAGGAGTTTGCAGTTTTTCAAAATGAATGCAGATTTGGGCGTCATCACAGCACACATTCATCCAGCACTCTCTTCAATTCACGTGCGTCGAACATGATCTCATTTACCAACAAACTTCACTGTGCAAGACCGTGCAAAACAATTTAGTGCAGTTGATGTTTTGCCAATTCAAGTAGTTTCCGCAAAAAAACACAAAAATCTCTCCAAGTTACATTGCAAATTTTGTAGGAAAAAAAGCAGCAGCAAAATCAAGTATTTTTGGCTGGAACAATCACAAAAAATAAATAAATAAAAACCAAAAAAATCCTGTACGGCCTGTACAAGCACCCACTTATATATATATATATATATATATATATATATATATATATATATATATATATATATATATATATATACATACAATTATTAAACTTTCCACATATGTTTAATGGGAAATTAGGTGATATCACAGAATCTTAATCATTAGTTAAGAATAAGATTCCATAAGACTGATAATGAGATTCATACAAAAATTTTATTCATCCAAGCCTTCAGTAAGACCTTTCTTTGCCCACATTCTGAAGTTGAGATAATGGCCCAAAGATTCAGTCTTGACTGCTTTGTTCAACTACCAGTGAATCAAAGATTGACTGCAGCTCTTCTGAGAGATTAGTATCTTCTGAGAGATACTGATAATAATCAGATGATGAGAATGCCTTTCTTAATCTATAATAGATAGTCACCAGCTATAGTAACAAAGACTTGTTCAAGATAAAATAATGACCCTTTTGTTCAGAATTTGGAATAGACATTGAACATTTAGTTTTAAGTTTATTGTCAATCTTAAGAAAGGTCATTATAAACAAGACATTTCAGTTTTAGTTTAATTCACGAATTATATAGTTTAACATTCATTAATTCACTCGCTGCTTTCAATTTCCATTCCAGTATGATTATGTAATATTCCTTATGTAATATAACCCCTGGAGTAAGTTGGAAAAATGACCTCTTGTGTATTGCAAATTCTTGTAAAGCTACCTCAAGCATCAAAACAAAGAGGACAATGAGGATAACTCTAATGAACATAGAGTTATCCTAATTAGACACAACATAGCTTAACACAAACATAGCTTCTCTGTTAATTAATGGTGTGATGGTGTATGGGGCGGCTGTGGCTCAGGTGGTAGGGCGGTTTAGCGGTTTGATTCCCTGCCACATGACTCCACATGCCGAAGTGTCCTTGGGAAAGACGCTGAACCCCAAATTGCTCCCGATGGCAAGTTAGCGCCTTGCATGGAAGCTCTGTTACCCTTTGTGTGTGAGTGTGTGTATGAATGGGTGAATGAGACACAGTGTAAAGCACTTTGGATAAAAGCGCTATACAGTGCATCCGGAAAGTATTCACAGCGCTTCACTTTTTCCACATTTTGTTATGTTACAGCCTTATTCCAAAATGGATTAAATTCATTACTTTCCTCAAAATTCTACAAACAATACCCCTTAATGACAACGGGAAAGAAGTTTGTTTGAAATCTTTGGAAATTTATTAAAAATAAAAAACAAAAAAAGCACATGTACATAAGTATTCAAAGCCTTTGCCATGGCACTCAAAATTGAGCTCAGGTGCATCCTGTTTCCACTGATCATCCTTGAGATGTTTCTACAACTTAATTGGAATCCACCTGTGGTAAATTCAGTTGATTGGACATGATTTGGAGAGGCACACACCTATCTATATAAGGTCCCACAGTTAACAATGCATGTCAGAGCACAAACCAAGCCATGAAGTCCAAGGAATTGTCTGTAGACCTCCGAGACAGGATTGTATCGAGGCACAGATCTGGGGAAGGGTACAGAAACATTTCTGCAGCATTGAAGGTCCCAATGAGCACAGTGGCCTCCACCATCCGTAGATGGAAGAAGTCTGGAACCACCAGGACTCTTCCTAGAGCTGGCTGCCCGGCCAAACTGAGCGATAGGGGGAGAAGGTCCTTAGTCAGGGAGGTGACCAAAAACCCGATGGCCACTCTGACAGAGCTCCAGCATGTCTCTGTGGAGAGAGGAGAACCTTCCAGAAGAACAACCATCTCTGCAGCACTCCACCAATCAGGCCAGTATGGTAGAGCGGCCAGATGGAAGCCACTCCTCAGTAAAAGGCACATGACAGCCCACCTGGAGGACTCTCAGACCATGAGAAACAAAATTCCCTGGTCTGATGAAACAAAGATTGAACTCTTTGGCCTGAATGGCAAGGGTCATGTCTGGAGGAAACCAGGCACCATTCATCACCTGGCCAATACCATCCCTACAGTGAAGCATGGTGGTGGCAGCATCGTGCTGTGGGGATGTTTTTCAGTGGCAGGAACTGGGAGACTAGTCAGGATTGAGGGAAAGATGAATGCAGCAATGTACAGAGAAATCCTTGATGAAAACCTGCTCCAGAGCACTCTGGACCTCAGACTGGGGTGAAGGCTCATCTTCCAACAGGACAATGACCCTAAGCACACAGCCATAATAACAAAGGAGTGGCTACAGGACAACTCTGAGAATGTCCTTGAGTGGCCCAGCCAGAGCCCAGACTTGAACCCGATTGAACATCTCTGGAGAGATCTGAAAATGGCTGTGCACCGACACTCCCCATCCAACCTGATGGAGCTTGAGAGGTCCTGCAAAGAAGAATGGGAGAAACTGCTGAAAAATAGATGTGCCAAGCTTGTAGCATCATACTCAAAAAGACTTGAGGCTGTAATTGGTGCCAAAGGTGCTTCAACAAAGTATTGAGCAACGGCTGTGAATACTTATGTACATGTGCTTTTTTGTTTTTTATTTTTAATAAATTTGCAAAGATTTCAAACAAACTTCTTTCACATTGTAATTAAGGGGTATTGTTTGTAGAATTTTGAGGAAAATAATTAATTCATCCATTTTGGTATAAGGCTGGAACATAACAAAATGTGGGAAAAGTGAAGTGCTGGGAATACTTTCCGGATGCACTGTATAAGTGCGCCATTTACCATTTACTATAGTGGTAAAACTTGACAATGAAATTTGAAATAGTGTCATTATTGTTATATGATGACTAAAAAATGTAGACCTACATAATTTAAAATGACTTTATTGAAGCTTTGCTAGATTATACTATAATATGTCCTAATTTACCTTATAGTTTTGAGCAACTTATGAATTTTTACATCATTCCACCTCAATTCTCAGAATCTATTAAAGAGAATGTTGTCTGAGTTAGACAGCATGTTAAAAACTAGAAGCCACATTTCTCAAGAGAGTATATGTCCTGGGGCTGTTTGGGGAGTCAGAGGACACTGAGGGCATTGAGCAAGAGCCTGGTAGTGGTGGCAAAAAGAAGTCACAGCAGCAGCAATGGCAACTGTCAAGTAAATTAAAGTTCAGTGAAGCAGCATTGGAAAGCACACAGCAGAATGCTAATGCTGTGCCGCCTCTGGCCAGCCGTCATGACCAGCAGCAGGCCATGTGCTTAGGTGTTCAAATAGAACTGAAAATGAAGGGGGGGGAGGAGAATTGTGAGAGAAAGAGACAGAAATACCAGGAAACATTGTGTCCCTCTAAAATAGATTAACAAGCTAGTCAAGTATCAAGTGTGCCAGTTAGGGCCGCAACTACGATTATTTTCATAAACGAGTCGTCTTTTCGATTAATCCACAAATTGAGTGTTACAAATATACACTTCAGTCTAAAACTTTACATTAAAAATAATGCATAAATACTTATATGTAATATAAGCTAATACACACACACACACACACACACACACGTGTGTGTGTATTAGTTTATATTATATACAGTATAAGTATTTATTCATAATTTTTTCTGGATGCACAAAAAAGCACTGATAATTAAATTAGAATCTTAAATTAATAATTAAAAATTGTACCGTTTTAATTTGACATTACAGATCTTAACTAAACCGTTTAAACAGCTTGCACCAATTTCCCTAGACCGAGGAGCATTTTGGATATCAACATAAGTTTGTGCTCGTGTATCACTGTCGTGCTTCTGTATTATTAAACCTCTGATTTGCAAAGTTTCCAGGTTACAGTCTTCTTCACTGCATTTAATATAAAATGCTCCCATGCCTTAGAGGACTTGGTTCACACACTTTTTTCTACCGTCACTTGACGATTACGCTTCTGTCTGATGGTGACTGAGGTCATGTTGGGCAGAAAAGGTAATGCTGACATAAACAGTAAGCTGAAGAATTTCATTTTCATTGACGCTGGGTATTCTGCTAAAGCTAGTGGCATCGCATTACATGCGTTTGACGTCATGTGCCATCGACTGGGAAGTGGCTTATATTTCCGTTTAGTAAAAAACCTCTAGTGTTCCACTGAGACGATAATACCCTTCTAAAATTCATACACCAGATGGTAGAGTACATACTGCATAGTGTAAGTCTCCTCATTTGGGACACAACTTTGGGCTGTACTCTCTGATCCATGTTTTCGGACCAGAAGTAACGAAATGAGTAAATGTACCCCGTGCCATGCACAGACTACCTAAGCGATAATGAAATTCGTTGACATCAACTTTCCTAATCAATTTTATATATTAATTGTTGCAGCTCTAGTGCCAGGATTTATAATCTGAATGTTTGGGAAGATTCTGTGTTGATGATAATTCAGTCACAATTTCACCCTGGATTTCTCAGGTTTCACCCTGAGAATTGCCAATGACCTAGAAATGTTTATAAAATTTTCTATGTAAATATAACCTCATAGTATGAGAATGAGGGGCTGTATCTTCCTTGGCTCATGAAACATTCAGTAAATTCACTTGTTTTCTGGCCTGACTGAGTATTTTTTTTTTTTTTTAGATTGTAATGGCGAAGATTGAGGATATTCTAAGTAAATATGTACACACTTCTCTGTCTTAATGTGACTACTTGCCATATGGTGAATATGCATTGCATATATCTTAATTATATGCCATGATTCTCCTGTCACTATAAGGTCAAGCTGAATACTTGAAGGATAGTTGGGTCAGTGCATATAGGTCTGTAACAGAAAGGAAAATTGGCTTGCGGGTCATTTTTTATGTTAATGACCCAGTTAATGACAAGTTTCTCACTAATACACCTGTCTATTAGCATCCAAAATGATGTTATCTATACTTATGTTGAACACTGTTTATATGCTTCAGATGAATAATCATTAAAATCCGTTTTGTTATGACTTCTCAGCAGCTGGTCAGGCTCACATCTTTCTTGTCGGCTTTATTGATTTCTCCTTTCTGTCCAACTCTGATTCTCTCATGACTATGCTTGGCCAAAATCTAGCCAAAACCTATAACAGACGCTATTAGAGAGAGAGAGAGAGAGTGAGAGAGCACACACCAATATTATGACTAAATGCTAAATGTGTCCACATTGTAAGCACATTTTGGAGCTTGGTTTCATTTCCTGAGAGACCAAAAATGTGGTACACCAACTGCAAATTTAAATTTCTTCAACTCTGCCACTTAATTGAGAGCCTTTTTACAGTTCATTCCTTACTTCTACATTTGTATATGGAGGATACAAGGGAGGATGTAGGAGGATGTGTCTTTAAGGTAAAATGTGGACATCATTCAATCTGTTTCTTCAAGTAGGAAGAAAAAAGCATATAATGAGCTTGCTTTTTCTTTTTTTTTCTTTCAGTTGTATTCAGTTCAAACTTGAAGCATAGTTGGATCAATAAACTAAGATCTGTAACAGAAAGGAAAATGGTTTTGTCCGTCATCTCTCATTAATGATTAATTTGTTAATTTATGGTCAAACTTTGTCAAAACTGGCTGTGCTCTCAAAGTAAACAAATTGGGGAGAAAATGGGCGAAAAAAGTTTTTTTATTATAATTTTTTAGCCAGTTAACTAACATGAGCTAAGCTGACAAGATTTCCAAGTGGTTCCAAGAGATTTTAGAAGAAAAAGAAGAAGAAGATAAAGAAGAAGAAGAAACCTTTAGTTAGCATACTGTTTGGAAACTGGAGTGAGAGCGCAGCTTCAGCCATGCTGTGGCACCCCTGGAGGAGAGGATTAAGGGCCTTGCTCAAGGGCCCAATAGTGGTAGCTTGGCAGTGTTGGGGCTAGATAAGGGCATGTGCTTGATAAGGCATGGTACATGTTACATGAGTCCACTTTGCACTGCCTTAATCAAACAGAAAGTCAACAAAGTAACAGTTATATTAATAAATATTTGTAGGATATTTTATGATATATAATATTTTTTCTGCAACGGTTAGGCAGCTAACCTGACAAGATTTTTAAGTAATATTTATTAATGTTAATAAATGTCACTGCTAGCACTAACAAGCTAGCTATCATGAGCTAATTGACAGGATTTATGAGATTTCTAGACATCTATGAATATTGTGAATTAATTTGCAAATGTTATCATCTTTACTGTTAATATTAACATAACCTAACTTGACATGATATGTTAGAAAAACCATGCAATCATGTTTATTCAGAAATGTTTGAAGGGTGCGTTTTGATTCTAAGCTCAAAGACGCTCAAAGACACGCCCACTCATATGTGGTCTGCATACAGACTCTTTTTACTCAAGGGCATAACCTTATTATCTTCTTAGTTTATTTAATGGTTGGAGTGAGAATAAGCTACAGCTTAAAAAAACATAAATGATGTGGAATTAGATTAGGGTTGCTGGGAGCACATTCTATATAGCTACTGAGAATTGACCCTGTCTTGAGCCCCTAAACCTATAACCCAAGAACGTACTGCTGAGTCATTTACAACACTAAATTATTCAGCCACAGATGTTAATATAATATAATGTTCAGCCTAAGAGTGTGGAGCATTTAACCCTGACTGAAATCCATCCGATTCGCCAGAGTGGCTGGTTTCACCATTCACACAGTGTCTAAATGTGAAAGATCAGATATGTTTGAACATATTTATTAGCAGGTCACCTCAAGCGGGGCTTCCAGAGGTCACAAGGCCAAATATGTCTGTAGGGAAAAGAGGCAAGAATGTGTACATCAGCTATGTGATGTAGCTCCAGCTGAGATCTGTGTCCAGAGGTAAATGATGAGGAGAGGGAGAGTTGGAAGTGCTTGGAGGTTCCTTTATCTTTACTGTGAAGTACTTTGGGACAGATGAGGCTTTGTTTACATCTGCGGGAAGAATCAAGCTTCTACAGAAGGTCACTGAAAAGCAAATCTATTCTTGCTATGACAGACCAACAACATTTGCAGACTGTAATATAATTCAGTTACAGGTTGGCAAACTCCTGCAAGTCTTACATCTTCTGCACTTAAGAATTTTCTTGCCTAAGTTTCAAAACATGATGGTTGGTTCCAGAGGCCAGACACAAACCATATTGAGCACCATATGCATGACAAGTAGGAGAAACCAATTATGTGCATAAATCAAGTCAGGACAATCAGAGCAAGTGGGACACAGCTGGTGAGAAGACAAACACTGTGTCCTCTCTGACTTAATAAAATCCATGCATATAGAATATTTAATGGCAATTGTACAAAATTTTTAGAACCCCAAATCTTTGCTAGAAATGTTGTCTTAGATGTTTCTTTTACACTGATCAGCCATAACATAAATCCGCTGACAGGTGAAGTGAATAACATTGATCTTCTAGTTACAATGGCACCTGTCAAGGGGTGGAATATATTAGGCAGCAAGTGAAGAGTCAGTTCTCAAAGTTGATGTATTGGAAGCAGGAAAAATGAGCTGGGTGACTTTGGCAAGGGCTAAATTGTGATGTATAGATGACTGGGTCAGAGAATCTCCAAAATGGCAGGTCTTGTGGAGTGTTCCCAGCATGTAGTGCTACCAAAAGTGGTTCAAGGAAGGACAACTGGTGAAACGGTGACAGGGTCATGGGCGCCCAAGGCTCATTGATGCATGTGGTGGGCAAAGGCTAGCTCGTCTGGTCCAATCCCACAAAAGAGCTTCTGAAAAAGTTAATGCTAGCTATGATAGAAAGGTGTCAGAACACACAGCGCATCACAGTTTGCTGCATATGGGGTTGTGTAGCCACAGACCGGCCAGCTTTCCCATACTGACCTCTGTCCACCACCGAAAGCACCTACAGTGCTGTGAAAAAGTATTTTCCCCATCCTGATTTATTCTGTTTTTGGGTATGTCATACTAAATTGCTTCAGAAATTAAAACAAAATCTAAGATTAAACAAAGTAACCTGAGTAAACACAGAATACAGGTTTTTAAATGATAATGTTATTTATTGAAGCAAAAAAAGTTATCCAATACCAACTGGGCCTGTGTGAAAATGTATTTGCCCCCGTAGTTGCTAATTCCTTAAATCTATGAAACTGCATTCATAATAGGGTTCAGCTGGACTAGATGCAACCAGGCCTGTTTACTGCAAACCCTGGTCAATAAAATCAACATTTAAACAGAACTTTTTCAATAGCATGAAGATGGTTAAAAGGTCTTACCCAGTAACACACTATGCCAAAGGTGAGGTAAAAGGTGATTGAAATGCATCAGTCTGGGAAGGGTTACAAAGTTATTTCAAAGTCTATGGGACTCCAAAGAACCACAGACATTATCTCCAAATTGAAAAACTAGGCACAGTAGTGAAGCTTCCCAGAAGTGGCCAACCTTCCAAAATTCCTCCAAGCAACAAATCATCCAGGAAGTCACAAAAAAGCCAAGGACAACATCAGAGGAACTACAGGCCTCTCTTGCATCAATAAAGGTCACTATTCATGACTCCACTATCAGAAAAACACTGGGCAAAAATGGCATCCATGGAAGAGTGGCAAGGTGAAAACCACTGTTAACCCAGAAGCACATTAAGGCTCATCTGAATTTTTGCCAAAAACACACCTTGGTGATCCTCAAACCTTTTGGGAGAATGTTCTGTGGACTGATGAGTCAAAAGTGGAACTGTTTGGAAAACAGGGGTGCCGTTGCATCTGATATAAACCAAACACAGAATTCCACAAAAAGAATATCATACCTATGATCAAGCATGGTGGTGGAAGTGTGATGGTGTGGGGATGCTTTGCTGCTTCAGGGCCTGGGCAACTTGCAATAATTGAGGGAAACATTAATTCTGCTCTAAAGGAGAATGTCTGGTCTTCACTCGGTAAGTTGAATCTCAAGTGCAACTGGATTATGTAGCAAGACAATGATCCAAAGCATAGGAGTAAATCCACCTCTGAATGGTTAAAAAATAATCTAAATTAAAGCTTTGGAGTGGCCTAGTCAAAGTCCTGACTTGAACCAATTGAGATGCTGTGGCAGGTCCTTAAATAGGCAGTTCATGCTCAAAAAAACTCCAATGTAGCTGAACTAAAGCAGTTCTGCAAAGAAGAGTGGGCCAAAATTTCACCACAGTGCTGTGAAAGACTGATCTCCAATTATTGAAAGCGTTTGGTTGCAGTTATTGCTGCTAAAGGTGGCATGACCAGATTTTAAGTTTAAGGGGGCAGTTAGTTTTTCCTATGGGTGATATGTGTTGGACCTTTCTTTTTTTTGCTTCAATAAAAAGCTAAATAAATAAAAACTGTATTGTGTGTTAACTCAGGTTGCCTTTGTTTTATGTTATATTTCTTTGAAGATGTAAATCTATTTATTATGAGATATACACAAAGACAAAAGAAATCAGGATGGGAATACTTTTTCACAGCACTGTACAGTGGGCATGTGAGCATCAGAACTGGACCATGGAGCAATGGAAGAAGGTGGCCTGGTCTGATGAATCACGTTTTCTTTCACACAGCCGGGTGCATGTGCGTCACTTACCTGGGGAAGAGATGGCAAGATGGCACCAGGATGCACTTTGAGAAGAAGGCAAGCTGGAGGAGACATTGTGTGTCATGGTCTGGGCCAAGACTCCTGTGTGTTTCAGTGTTTTCCTCCTTCCCCATGTTTCCAGTGTTTTCTCTCCCTCTCATTTCTCTCCCTGTCTGTGTGTGTGTGTGTGTGTGTGTGTGTTTGTGTGTGTGTGTGTGTGTGTGTCTGGGCATAGCGCTCCACTCTCCCTGATGTAATTATTGAGCGCCCCTGTCCCTCATCAGGTCACCAATCAGTGGAGTATATAACCCCGGTTCTCCAGCCATTTGCTGTCAGATGGTTCTGGCTTCCAGTGCAGTAACACGTCAGGCCTACTTGTGTTTATTTTCCAAGTTTTTATGTCCAGTGTTTTGTTGTTCGCTTACTCTTTTGTTGCTTTCCCGTGTATTCCAGGATCACATCTTCAGCAGTCTGTTTGCCTGCTCATTTCCTAGCCCCACCTCGCCTTCCCCTGTGGCTATCTGATTCAGCACTCAAGTCTCATGGTGCCAACCTGAGTTCAAATCCCAGCCTTGAGCACACTTCTCTCCCCACTACTACCTATCCTAACTTTCAATAAAACCCATTTACCCCTCAACCCTAGTGTCTGTGATCTGCTTTTGGGTCCTTTCGTTCCTGTGATCTTAATATATTGATGCTCTGGGCAATGTTCTGCTGAGAAACCTTGGGTCCTGGGTCCATGTTGATGTTATTTTGACACGTCCCCACCTACCTAACTATTTCTGCAGACCAAGTACACCCCTTCATGGCAATGATATTCCCTAATGGCTGTGGCCTCTTTCAGCAGGATAATGTGTCCTGCCACAATGCAAAAATTGTTCAGAATTTGAATGAATAACCAAATTATCATTAAAAAAGACATTTTACAGAAATGGTCATGGGCACCATTTGATGTTTTACCTGCAGAGTCAGAAACAGTGAGAGCCAAAGTGTGCAGGAGAACAGTAACAGGTTCTCCAAGCTTGAAATAACCATTTAATTTTCTTGTAAAACAGTCCGGTGCAGTTTTAAAGGCAAAAACTCCTGCAAAATGTTTACTGCTCTTTATATGTTTAGTATTTCAATTTTATCATTTTTTTCAAAGAATCTTAATTTTATAGCATGTCTTCATATGTCCCAAGACTATTGCACAGCACTTTAAATAAAAGCTGAAAAATAGACAAATATATAAAACACTATTTCACCGCTGATTATACTCAAATTTATCTTTCATGCCACCCCAATTACTTTATTACAGAATAACAGCCTGGAGTGCTACCACTGTTCTACTGCAATGTAAATTTCTAATTACTTTTGCTTGATTACAAGAAGCAAGTAAGTTTGGTAAGATTTGGATTTTATAATCTCAGCTCCATTTGGTGAACCACTGGAAACCTAGGAAAAGCAATACTGAAAGAAAAGTCTCTGCAGTTATTGTGAAATCCAATACATTTGAACTTCATTAGTTGACTAGTTTCTGTTTTCCAAGAAGTCAGCTAAAAATGTTTGCACTGTCATCTGAATTATGTTTAGTCTGCTGCTTCACGTCTTACTAAGTGGTGATTTAGGCTTCTTTATAGCTTAATAACAGCTCCATAACAACTCATTCTTCCTAGATACTCCTTGTTGTTTTATATAAAAGGTAATATAATTTAGTTGTATGTAGAGCTACAACTACTAATTGATAAAATTGATAGTAATCTATTAGGAAAATTGTTGTCAACGAATCTCATCAATTAGTTGGTCTGTGCTTGGCACATTTACTCATTACGCTACTTCTCTTCTTCGGGGGTGGGGGGGAGAGACTTGGGAGTGAGGGGGGTCCGCGGAACCCTAGTGGTCAGTGGTGTAATTGAAGGGGGTAAGTGGGAAGGATTGAATGTTTAAATAATGTATCAAAACGTACTCAAATGAGATGTTTTAAAATTAATCAATTTGGTTATTCGTGTGCATTCACAAATATCACGCTAGTTGAGCTGACGATTGTTCATTGATGGAGTTATTTTAAATTTATTTACAAAGGAAATGATAATTTGCAATAAACCTGTGAGTAGTAGACAAGTTCAAGTGTCGCATTGATGGATAAAATAAACAAAAGATAATTCAAATTAAATGTCACACCAACAATAAAATTAAAAAAATTAAATCTTGAAATGTTTTGATTAAATGTTGAATGTCCAATCTTATGTTAATGCCCTGCGATGGATTGGCACCATGTCCAGGGTGTACCCCGCCTTGTGCCTGATGCTCCCTGGGATAGGCTCCAGGTTCCCCGTGACCCTGAAAAAGATAAGCAGTATAGAAGATGGATGGACGGAAGATGGATGGATGGAGGTCCAATGTTAATATTATTAATATTAAATATTAATAAAATAAAGCAACATATATAGAAATAACTGTTAAATATATAGCCTATAATTGTTGTGGAGTGAGGGGGTCCTTGTGGATTGTTCGAAATATGCTAGGGGTCCAGAGCTCACAAAAGGTTGAGAACCACTGGTCTAGTGTATGAATTTTATAAAGGTAATATCGTCTCAAAGAAGATCAAACTTTATAAAGCGGAGTTTGTGTAGCACTGAAGCACGACAGTGATGCACGAGCACAAACTTATGTTTATATCCAAAATGCTCCACTGTGTGCAAGGGGTTGGGGAAACTGGTGCAAGTTGCTTAAGAGGTTTAGTTTAATTTAAGTTTATTGTCATTATATGGTGTATTTGCTCGCTTGCCGTGTAACTTCTGTCGTGTTTATATATATATATATAATAGTTTATATTATATATAAGTATTTATGTATTACTTTTTATGGATGCAAAAAAGCACTGAATGAAACTACAGTCCTAAATGAATAATATATTCTGGTGTGTTTACTGGGTTCTTTTCAGTCTTATATAATTGGACAAACAGTTGTGTAAAGTTTTAGTCTGAAGTTTATATTTGTAACACTTTTGTTTGTGGATTTTATTTTAAATATACGGAAAAATGTTACTGAAAATTTGACACCCCCCCCCCCCCAATCTAATTAATCTGAAAAATAATTGGCCAACTAATCGATTATGAAAACAATCGGTAGTTACAGCCCTAGTTGTATTAAATGTTGTCTATTAATTTGTCTGTGTATCAAGTTAGTCTGTCTTCATGTCCTGGCCTAGTAGATCCCCTTTTGCCTATGGAGACATTGAAAAAATAATCTGCTGGGGTGAATGAATGCAAATATGTTACATTACCCATGACCTCCTGAGCAATGGTCACAATCTTTAACAGGTCAAACAGTCCATTAGGATGAGACATGGCTTGCTGCAGGAATATGGAGCAAAATGGTGGTTATCTGAGTCCTCCTTTGGGGTTAAGTCTGGTACAGAGATTAGTGGACAAGCTCTTCTGAAAGTGTCAGTAAGAGTCATTGTGTACATATATGTTTGTTTACTAGACAGTATTAGTTATATTCAGGTTACACAGGAATATCAGAATAATTATAATCTGGATCTACAATATTCATCACAGTCAAGTCTTTAAATGCCAGGGATGCGTTGTGCTAATAAAGATATAATGCCAAATTTAGCCTAACAAATTAAGCTGTAATGAAAACAGAAGTCTGTAGATGTGATTTATGGTATAATTGTTTAATGCATGAAAATGGCAAATGGAAAATTTCAAACCTTTGTTTCAATAGCGAGCAGAGATAACTCATAGCTATGCACAAACACACAGAGCCCCTCCCATTACAGCACACAGTGGACCATTGTATGAATACTCATAAAGCAATATCTACATTGTCATAGCTTAACCAAAAACAGATGATTATGGGAGTTTATAAAACCTGGAGACATGAGTAGTTTTTTGTAAGGATGCCTCTTATTATAAGCAAAATCACATTGTGACTGAATAAATATACAAAGAATCTGCAGGCTACATGATGCAATATGTGATTAAATATCCTAATGTTTTGCAATTTTCATCTCAGATGTATTTTGCAAAAAGTCAAAATATTCTATATTAATCTTGTAAAAGAAAAAAAGTAGGGATGTCCTTTACCTGCCTAGATCATTATTATAATTCTGCTCACATCTGCTTCAGTAAGTCTCACTCATAGATTTCAGAGTTATCTGTAACAGGGGTTGCATATTTATACAGGGACTAGAGTATAGCAAATACTGTCAAATTATGTTGAGATTGTATTACCGAAAAGCTGTTTGGTGTTCACCAATCCTGCAAATAACCTTTTTCTTCCATGACAAATGCTCTTACTGGTTGTACACTCTACCTGATGCTTGGAGTTTTCTATGGCCTGCTTCATTTATTGATTAGTCTTATGGCACTCCTAATATCTTGAAGATTTTTGACAGAGATTGGGTGGAGGATCAGTCGCAAAGCTGAAACTGTAGCCTTGTTGCTTGATCTAAAATACCTTAGATGTATATGTTTTTTATATTTCCATGACTGGTCTTCTCTTGACAACAGTCGTCCCAAACATGAAACCTGCTAAACCTCATTTCGGATACTGCAAGCCATGAGCATATGTAGCACTAAAGCCTCATCTCCCCAGGCACTGTTTTAGTCAGTCGTGAAGCATGAATTTCTATAGAGACAGACAAGGACAGAGGGCTGGCTGTGGTGCAGAGAGTCATGAAAAAAAGTCAAATAGAAAGTTGGAAATAACTCCATACTATTACTATATAGTTTTAATTACAGCAATGAAAGTCTTGTGTTTCTTATTACAAACCTAAACCTCTACTACTGTCAGAAAAGGCTGTAACATAACCCAACATAGGCTAGTCCATGTAATCAAGACTAATCAACATCAGTCAATGCAAAACATCAGTCCATTCTTTTATTCAAATCTCTCGTGCTGCCAAGTAGAGGGTGGCAAAAACATTGCAGTGTCTTTGACTAGGCATTACTATAACAAGCTCTAGCTTGAGACTTGACACACTGAGGCAAACAGCCTTGTCTAGATGTAATTCAGTAATTCTGTGATTATATCCCTACCATTTTTCACATCAGCCTCAGTAAATGACTGCTAGGAGTATTTGTAGCACTATTTCTGTGACGAGCATAACTCAGAGAAATATGGAGTGATGTGATTACACCATCTTATCTGACCTCACAGGGTCCACAGCACAGCAGTCTGTGCTGAAAATAATGTTTTTTTTAGACCAGGTCAGACACAACAATGTTATGTCTTGGAGAAGGTTATGCAGGAGGGATAGCCATTATGACTTATTTTGGTGATTCTGTTCTTTCACATTTTTGAAAGTGATTTGAACTTTGATTTAATTTTGATTTGCCCAGAAACACTGAGCAGACTGCAGTGAAGATCACATATCCCTACAGTAACCAACATTCATGGTTTTATTATTATACTCTATCAATTACTTTGTTTCTATGACAATTTAATGGCTAAGAAAGAACTTTCAAGTCTCACAGACTACAACACAGAAGTAAAAACTTTTTAAAAAGTTTCAACTTAATTTTATGTTTTTGTTTCTAGTATTACTATGCTAAAGAAATGTTTGGGGTGAAATATGAAAGAAATAGCTGCTATCGTTATCCTTTACCCAGCCATCAAGTCTCTTGTGTGTATTGGTGCCCATTGCTGTCTTCAAATGCAGACTGAGAAGCAAAAAAACCTCCTTGTATATCAGTACCTATTGTATTTGGCAGTGCATTAGATCATTGGTATCTTTAGATTATTGCTTTTAGGATAGCTTTTCGAATTAGACAATCACACTTCTTTAAGTTGCTCTGGAGAGGATTGTGTGCTAAATACTGTAAATGTAAATACCAAATGTAAGTGCCCTTTCAGTTATGAGCTATTGTCATATAATAGTAACACAGCACATTAATGATTCACATTCACATTTACTTTGACAGCTGGGTATGTAAGAGAAAGATAACAAAATACGGAAATGCAAGCTTTACTGTTTCTGGTTTTGGCTTAAAATTCACAAAATAGTTTGTAAAAAACACCTTTGGGTTATTCATTTTCTTTTTCAATTCAGCTCAATCTCACAGTACTCACACTAGATTTACTGCTGTCAGTACATGAGAATTTCAAGTTACTCATATCAACAGTGACAGGGAATCAAAGAACTGCAATGCAAAAACAGTGAAAAAGACATTTTTATTAAAAAGAGGCAACTTGGCCTTGGTGGTTAATCTAAAAATGCTAAACATTATCTTGTTTTCAGCTAAAGATTGAAAAAAAAGCTTTTGGTTTTGAATTTGGTTCTGTGGCATCTTGCATCATTAACTTGTATTTTTATGTTTTGAGAATCTCCCATTACTATCAAGCTACTACCAGAGCTTCATTGACTCTGTATAGATATGAGATATCTATGAGCTCCTGCTGTCAGACACTAGGAGGCACCAGGTGTGGGAGAAAGAACAATGAACAATGAGTAGATTAGGTTACAAGTATGATATGGGAATACTATCTCAGAGCAACTTGGCCCATCTAGTGAACCAAGTACATCCATGTGATCCTCTCATGTTTTGTTCAATATTGAGCAGTGGACTCAGGACATCTCTTAAATTTGTAGCAATACCACTGGGAAAATATTTAGAAAATCAAAATGATCAATATGTAGAATATTTGTGGAAAAAGACATATAAGAGTCTTTCATATACTTAGAGAGTGTTGTGTGCATAGATGTACACATGACAGGTACTAAAATATTTTTGTTTTATTTGACTTGCATATTTCATAGCTACAAAGCTGAGACTATTTAACTCCTTTGTTTCACACCATTACTATAAAGCCATCCCCACCCCCACAAAAAAAATAAAAATTCTGGACCTGTTTGCTCACAAGGCATCACACACATGAGACTTTCACTATCTGTTTTCATCCAGACAGTTTGGCCTTTTTAACTAACCAAGGGCTCCCCTCAATAAATATGTATGTTCTATATAGCTTAATGATGTTATGCTAACACTGTATAGCTTAATTGTGTAATTAGTAGTCACTTTTTTAGCATCACTTTTATATGTCGATGTTATACAGGATCCATCTCTCACCTGGGTGTGGTCACATAGGAAGGATGAGGAGCCTATTGTTTCTGCTAGCACTCTGCTCACTGGCTTTGAGCTACACTGTGGGTAAGTACACCTCCCACTGTCCTCTTTGCCCCCTTCTCAACTCCCCTAGCCCCATCCCCCTTCTTTTGAGTGCACTTTTAGTAGTGCACCAAGGAAGGCTAGACTTCAGATTAAATATTTATTGTTATTTTAGGTCAGTGAGCAGAAACTATTCGATTTTCTTGAGCGATGGTTTTTATGTCAGGGTTGACATAATTTAAGCATTAAGTGTGACAGTGGGGTGTTGGCTTTATGACAAGTAAACTTGCCATCCCAACAGTAGGGGAACAATGAACAATCATGCAAGCATTGCCTTACTAATTATAACTCTATGAGCTTGTGGCTATATTTAGCATAAATTGGATTTGGTAATGCTACTGTAAATACATACCAGTGATGAGTCATTGTCTCTTACTTATTTCAACTATTGTGTCTATAATGTCCATTAGTGGAGTCTAACCACTGAGTTAATGTAGTGGGGCTGCAGCAGCCTGTCAACGATGTGTGTGGATGTGAGGGCATGTTTCTTATGGAATTCTATTAGCTATAGCTGTAAACACAGCACTGAGCTAGAGTGTTATTCCCCAGCAGAGACCTGCACAGGGATCAAACTGAATAGGAACATTCCCCTCCTCTCTTCTACTTCCTTCTCACCATCCTCTCATCCACCCCACTCACAGATCCTCTACATCTCTCACTGTTCCAGATTCCAAGTGTGCCTTACAAAGGTACACTAATGGTCAAAAGTTTGGGTCACTTAGCAATTCCCTTGGTTTTGAAAGAAAAGCACACTTTTAAAAAAAAAATTAAAATTCAAATAACATTGAATTGATCAAAAATCAAAAAACAACTATCTTCTGAAACTCATAAGACTATTGTTGTTCTACTTAAAAAAAAATCCATATCTGAGACCGGCCAATAAAAGGAAGAGATTAAGATGGGCCAAAGATCTCACCAGAGCTACATGTTATTGAGCTGTTGTGGGAGTAGCTTGACCTTATGGTTCATAAAAAGTGCCCATCAAGCCAATCCAACTTTTGGGAGGTGCTTCAAGAAGCATGGGGTGAAATTTCCTCAGATTACCTCAACAAATTGACAGCTAGAACGCCAAAGGTCTGCAAGGCTATACTTGCTGCAAAGGGAGGATTTTTTCACGAAAGCAAAATTTGAAGAACAAAATTCTTATTTCAAGCAAAAATCATTATTTCTAACCTTGTCAATGTCTTGACCATATTTTCTGCTAAATGTTTTCATGGTAAATGTGAAATTTTCTGGGTAGCCCCAGACTTCTCACTGGCAGTGTACATCTTTGCATGCATGCCAAAACACACATGAACACCCATTCAAATGTGCACACGCACACACAGGCACACACATGCAGACATGCGCGCACACACACACACACACACACACACACAGTTAGATATGATGACATGTATCCCCAACTGAATATGCTCAATAGGAAAATTGTCCAACCCTGTGTGATTTAGTGGGTGAGGGGAGCCCCTCTGTTTCAGCCTTGGTATCCACTCGATGTAATGCAGTAAGTGAATGTCATCTGACAAGATAGTGTCACAGAGCTGTGGAGATTACTTAGGGCCAGATCGAGAGTTTGCATTAGTGAAATTACCTGCATGCAGTTCATGCCAGGTTGCTAAATTCTCCAGCAAAGTTCTCAACGTGTCAACGTAAACACAGTCAAGGACAACCCGGAAACACGACAGAGTGCTTTGTGACTTTGTGTACGTTGACAGTAAACGTGCGCTGAAAGCTCCGGCATTCAGCACGAGGGGAAATCCGTGGCATGCATGCATGCACACACTGATTCAACCCTAAGAGCAACAGTTGTATTTAAACATGTGTAAGGAGCAATTATGTGTAGCCAATCCACCTACTGGCTTATGTTGGGAGGTGGGAAGAAACCTAGACAAAATCTACACAAGGAGAACATGCACTTAATCTCCACACAGAAAATATCCTAAGCTCAGGATCAAACCCAGGAATCCTGGAGCTTTGAGGTGGCAACACTTTGGAGTGCTCTTTCGAGACCAATGTAGCTTTAATACAATGTTTAGATTGGAGACCAGTTTACTTTTTCAACATCCACAGTGACTCTGTAAGCAGTCATTAAGGCTGAGACGAATGAAACAGTTTGCTTTTGCTTTGTGTATATGCTCATATTAGGTAGGGACGTGTGTGTTTCGGGTCATGACAGCGGGCCAGTGTTTGAAGAACAGCCATCCAGCCTCATTTACCCAGAGGGGCTGCCTGAGGGCAAAGTGACACTGAATTGCCAGGCAAGAGCCAGTCCTGCAGCCTCCTACAGGTAACACAGCTTTCATTTACTATGTAGCACAGCTAAAATGCCAAATAACAGATATGATTATATTAATCTACCATTGAAACTATGTACTTTTTTAAGACCTTGTTTATGCTCGTGTTTGTGATTCTGCTCAGGTGGCGTGTTAATGGAACAGATGTGGCAATAGGAGACGACTCTCACTACACTCTGGTGGCAGGGAACCTGGTGATCAATAATCCCCAACTTGGCCATGATGCTGGCTCATACCAATGCCTTGCCATTAACCGCTGTGGCACCATTGTTAGCCGAGCAGCTAACCTTAAATTTGGCTGTGAGTTTGAATCAGACCTCTGATAAAGACCTCCTTAAGGATTCTTTGGTTGCCTCTCTGAGGGAACCCTAATGACTCTATATAGAACCCCACAACAGAATATTTCCCTATCTAAGAGACTTTTCAGTAGACCTCTTTTGGAAGCTAAAAAGCCTTAATTATCCAATGAACCTATAAAACCCCTTTTCCTAAGAGTGTATTAGCCTATGAAATTATGAAAGCCCTTGTGAAATCTTAATCATCTGGTTCTGTTCATTATTTAGAAATGGATTTGATAGTTTGATTTTCCAATATAAAACAATTCTATGCAATCCCAATACAATACAATACATTTCTAAAAAAACAAAACAAAAAAAAAAACAATATATTATTTTAAACCAACAAACCCCACACACCCATTTGTGTGTCCAGACAAGAATTTCTCCATCTCATATCTACACACCTTTTCCTATTTGTTTTACTGTAGTTATTATATAATTGATAGTGAATAATATAGTTACAGATGAGTAATTTATTAGCAACATAAATATATTTAAGGAAATATAAATAAATCACCTCCTTGGAGATCCCCGTTATGGCAAATGTGCAAATCAGAGCTTGTTTTAATATAGCATGACTGGTCATTTTGAACACACTGATCACCCTGATACTTTCAAATAAGTAAAATGATAATCAGCAAAATTATCCTCATTATAGAAGCCAAATGCATCTGAAAACATATTGCTATTATTTCAATTTTAGTAAATATATATAGAGAGAATTATTTTGGGCTGCAGGATTATCCAAGAACAATAATGAAATTTACTTACTGCAACATTAACTCATGACCCAACAAGTTGGCAGTTTAATGTTGGCTCAGACTGGCTTATTGTCTCTTATAGATCTCCACGATTTCCCCTCAGAGAGCAGGAGTCCTCAGACTGTTTATGAGGGAGTTGGGACTTTTCTGGCTTGCCAGCCTCCAGCTCACTACCCAGGTAAGTTGCCGAAACGAAACAAGAATTTGTCCATTCTCAAAAGTGAAGAGAATTAAGTGAAAATGGCATTTTGTGTCTTCTTTCTCCCTAGCTCTCTCCTATCGCTGGATCCTCAATGACTTCCCTAGCTTTGTCCAGCCAGATGGGGGAAGGTGGTTTGTGTCCCAGGTGACAGGCAACTTGTACCTGTCTAACGCCAGAGCCAATGACACTGGCAACTACTTCTGCCTCACTACCATTAACATGGACATTACCACTAAGAGCACATTCAGCAAAGCCATTCAGCTCACAGTGCAGTCTGACGGTCAGCACTATTTCTCTGCTTTACCAGCACAAGTGTCTGTAGCATCACATTATACTGTACTCTAACCAGACTATGCTCTAACCATGTTAAAGTTCAAACCTGCTTTCTTGAAAAACAAAAAAATTTCTTCAAAGCAATATTTCTTCAAATGTTAAAGTGGCATAATTTTTCTTAAGGTTTTTTTTGTTTGTTTGTTTGTTTGCTTTTTTTTTGCAAAACATGTAGAAAAATGATCAGATTTCTAACAAACAATATTTCATAACCCTGGACCCACTACAGCAGATGCACTTGCTTTCCCTTCTGTGCAGTCATAATTTTCACCAAACATGCTGGTGTTATGTATGGCCAAAAAAGTTTGATTTTGAAAGTGAAGTCTGAAGTTCAGGAAACAATGGCATTTCTGGGAAAATATCTATTTTTTAAGAAAGACAATTTGTACGTTAATTTTTAACTTTGTATTTTAATTATTCTTTAGGGTTGTCAGTAATTTTCAACACATTAGTTTTTGATTAAAATAAAATACTACTTAAAAAATCATTTTGTTAAAAAAAGTCAATAATTTCACTCAATTATTTGAGTGAAAACTTAGTTAAAATTGAAAGTGAAAATTACAATAATTGCAATAGTTTTTATTATTTTTCTCCAGGGTGCCAGTAATTCTGGTGTTGACTGTAGATCAGTGCTCATCTATGACCAGTCTCATTTCTGTCCACTAATGATCATTCCACTAATGATCTGTGTATCTAGCTCTTTTAGCATTTTTGTTGTTATTTTCTTTTCTCTAGGCTCCAACATTTGGAGGAGAGATGCTTTTAAAAGTGTTTTACTGTAATATGTACTGGCTTCCTCCCCTCCATTCATTCATTCATTAAAATTTTTAGCTAACCCCAGGAAGTCAGCCCCGAACATCCGTGTGCGTTTTCCCTCTGAGACGTACGCCTTGGCAGGTCACACCACACAATTGGAGTGCTTTGCCTATGGAAAGTAAGTAGTTTGGCCCACATATGGTACATCTTTGACTGATTCACTATTGCTGTACATGCTGTAAACATTATGCTTTAAAGCCGAATTTTAAACCGCATTATAAATGTCATCCTTTTTATCTGCCATTTTGTCTAATTATTTATCTACCTCTCTCTAAGTCCTACACCTAAGTTGCGCTGGAGGAAAGTGGATGGTGTTTTACCCTCCAAGGTTGGAGCTAGTGCAGATAGCCCCATCCTGACCATTCCTGACCTAAGCTTTGATGATGAGGGCATGTATGAATGTGAGGCTTACAGCTCAGAGGGACGGGCTACGCACCAGGGTCGCATCTCGGTCCAAGGTAGAACATGAATTCTTCAAATTTAAATGATCCTAAATTGTGCTATTTGCATGTAATGTTGCTGCTAGTATATATATATATATATATATATATATATATATGTATGTTTTAAGCCCAAGTAAACAATTGAAGAAAGTGTTGAAAATTAGCTTTATTAATGAGTAACTACTTATTATGAATAAGATGGTAATAGTTTTATAGAGATGCATGACAAATCACTTGTTCTTTTTAACCCCTTCAACTTTCTTTCCTCACTCTCATTACTACTAGTCTTTTCCCATTGGTATCACTATTGTTGTCATACAGTTCACAGTAGGTATTCAGTAGTATGCTAGTAAGATGATAACAAGCTAGGAGTTTAGCTGGTTAATTAATATTAGTACCATTCATGTGTTATAATATGGTGCCAGGCTAACGGCTTACTGTTAAGGCAAGAAGGCCGAGAAGACAGGCTCTAGGCGCCTTGCCCGCATCTTGGCTAATATTTTAACATCCGCACATAACAAAGAAATAGGGCAATAGTGACTGCAGAGAAGGGGATTCTTGCCCTTCTTTAAGATGAGAGAAATGGTGGCCTGTTTTAAAGTAGGGGGGAGTATGCCAGATTGTAAGGATTCATGCAACATATTTAGCAGTGGGGGAGGTTTACCGGTGAACAGCTTAAAAAGGAAGTAGGAAGGCCATCAGGCCCTGCACATTTCCCATTCTGCATTGAGAGTAATGCACCTTTAATTAAAGGCTCATCCAGCCTAGAAGGTTTAGGGGCCTAAAAAATAGATTCAGGTAAGCCAATGATCCGAATGTCTTCGAGTCTGCTGCATCCCTCCAAATCCACTATTTTTGAGTTTGAGCAGCTCATTGTCTTTCTGCAAGCAGAGCAGGTGCCCTCAAGATGCTGAAGCCATTGGTCAACTAAAGTGGCATTAGCTTCCAGAGAGTCAATGGTTTGCCCGTCGTCAGTAATGGTGGAATGAATGCTATCCAGTGTAGAAGCAAGAGACTCGTTTGAGGATTTAAAATCAGCCGAAAGGGCCGATCTGTGTTCATCCAGCAGTGAGCTAATGTCGGCCATGGTTATGCTAGCCGTTGATGAAAACTCCTTATCTTTTTCTGTATGTTTCCTTTTAGCCTTGGACAAGGTAGGGTGTTCAATACAACTGTCTCGTGTACAGCAACTTGATTTCTGCTGGCAAGATCTATTGTCAAAAAAATCTCTGTGCCACCTAATGCATCCAGGCTCTCATCTATGCGTGGTAATGGGAAAGCCAAATGCCGATTTTCCACACAAAGACTCCCATCCATTTTGCGAACTAACACAATTGGTGAGGCTTAGGAACTGGGACTCTCATGTATGACACCTTTCTTAAGCACCTTGGAGATATTCTCCCTGACTTCTTCAAACTGGTTCGGCACTATGCATCTGTATGGCTGGGAGACTGGGGTATCATCAACCAAAGAGATCTCATGCTTTACTCTGTCTGTGTACCCAAGGTCTTCATCGCCTACTGAAAAAACAAATGCATACTCCTATAGGAGTAAACTTAGCTCTGCCTGTTGCTATGACATACCTCCTATCTGCAGTCTACTTAACAGTTCTCTTGTGTCACTGTCAGACTTTGGTCTAAACTCCTGATCACCAGTCACTTCTTCCTGCTTGGCAGACATGCACTGAAACCTCACTTCACAGGGGTTATTCTCAGCACACTGAAAATGGCTAAGTACAGCCAGCTGGGCCTTAGGGGGCAACCAAACATCCTCTGATGAAAAGTTTACCACCTAAACAGGAAACATGCGACTATGAGGTGACACTAAGGTGGGAACTGAAATCAAGCTACCAAAGCGAGGGCATGTTTACTGGCTCTAACAATAGCTAAGCATCACTGCCCATTGGTCTGCCCATTGTGTACTCTGGCATAAATTGTGGCTACAGAAGATGCAGGTACATGTATTTTGTGCTTGCCACCGACATTTTCTCAACTGGCTCCACCTCCTGTACTTGGTGTAAAGCTTCTCTCCACACTAAGCCTAGCTTCCCTCCTAAAGTGTTATCAAACTCAGACAGAACTAGCTATCGGCATCTTTGAGCAATATTCATACCTATAATGCCAGGGGGAGTCTAGTCTGTCTCTGCTACATCTCCATCATGGACTATCAGGAACCTACACTCGGGTATGGTTTACCCCATAATTTGGATGTCTAATTCGACATACCCAAGTTACAGCAAAGATAACTCATTGGCTGCTGTTATCTTGAGCCACTTGGATGTACAGTGTATGTCCTGGTCATTACCATGGAGGTGCTCCCTAAAGAAACTCTCGGTAAGCCTGCTCACTTAAATCCCAGTGTCTAACAAACAATGAACAGGTTCACCACCAATGTGAATATTTACCTCTGGACATGTGCCTACTGCATGCTTGATAAATCTTTCTTTGGTCAACGGTCTGCTTTTTGAGCCTTCGGACTTACCTTGCATTGCTTGGCTTGCTGCAATGGAGGGACCTCCGTTACTCTGTTCTGTAGATGCTGACCACATGGTGCCATGCACTGTCGAGCTAAGTGTCCCACCCCCGCATCTTAGGCAAATGGGTTGACCATCGTCATTGTACTGTGAGTTAAACTTATGCTTGGTGTTCTTGTCAGGAATAACACAGGCTTTCTGCATGGTAAGTTAACACACCACTTTAGTGAATTTGCCAATTGCTTGGCCCTGCTGAGTAATAATTTTAAAGTAACACAGTCACAAACAATCACAGTTAAAGCACAGGTTCACTCAAAGGTCTCAGTCTTTTTTGGCCTCCTTCGATGTGGGCAGCCCCCCAGCTTTGTAATGCCGGCACTCATCCACCCTCCCCACTCTCCACCACACACCCCCACCCCCAGGGTATATATAAAAGTAACTCTTTATATAGAAAATGGAGTTCATAAAGTAGAGGTCAGTAATTATATGAATCTGTGTGTGTAGCCCAACCGGAGTGGCTCCAGGTGATGAGCGATTCTGAGGTGGAAATCAGCTCAGAACTACACTGGAGTTGTGTGGCTGCAGGAAAACCAAGACCATTAATACACTGGCTTCGCAATGGACTACCTCTTAGCACACAGGTTAGTTTCAATGCAAAATATATCTGCACGTTAAATTTACATTTGCTTTTAACTCCTAGATACATTTAAGTAGAACTATTTAATTATTTTACTTATACATGTGGAGTGGTGATTTACTTATACCAGCAGAATAAAGCTCAGCTTGAGATTCAAAACACATCTCATATTATGTGTTATCACCAGAAAAACCCTCTGGCACCTGTGGCTATCAAAGCTTACACTGATACTGATGCAGTCAAAATGATTTATCTAAAGGAATTATCATGCCTGGAAAGCACTGAGGATTGACACTAGAGATCCATTTCTTATTGCTGACACTGTGTGGTGCACACTGAGACTTCTAGCAGGGTGATCAGTTACATATCTCCCTACAATAACGATAGTATAAATTTGTTTGAATGTCCTACTGTGAATTATTGAGTAGTTTGCCAAAACAAAAATTATTTGACTTCCTGCCTGTGTACAGGATCGTGTGGAGGTGAGCAGTGGTCACCTAAAAATCAGCAACTTGGCACTGGAGGATTCTGGAATGTACCAGTGTGTGGCTGAGAACAAACATGGCACCATCTACTTTAATGCAGAACTCCGAGTTCAAGGTGAGCAGAACTTCTGCGTCAGGGTTGCCAGGTCTGTCTGACGAAAACTACCTAAAAACTAGCACACTGGTCAGTAAAACCAATCTAGTTCCAAACCTCAAATTCCCTCATATACCTCTATCCCAAGTCCTCTATTAAACTCCAAAATCATGACATTGCTAAATATTGTGTATTACTTAAATTGCTCATTTAAAAGAATCAGTATTAAGCTCATGCAGATTTCATGCAGATTTCTGTAGTTCTTTTGTCAAGGTCTAATTACATACTTTACCCTGTCACAAATAAAGAATATGTACAATTTTAAACTCATATGCTTTTACCATAGTTACAAGTTAATATAGTTAACCTTATTTATACTGAACCACCATTCCATGTAATTCTCTACATTTTACTTGTAACCACAGCCCACATACACATGTATTACAGTTTATTTTTACATTTAATGTTTGCATTAAAAAAAGTTTGCTGTTAGGCTTGCATGGCACCAATATCATTTATTTGCATATGCAAAACATCCAACTCCTGAAGGGGAAAACCATGGACTTCGCAAACCTAGTCTGCAAATCTTCACTCTAAACCCACACAGTTTAATGTCATCTCACAATATTAACAAATGCGATGAATATTAATCTGCTTGTATTTTCTTATCCCTTGCTGTATCTATTACTAATCCTATTTTACCCATCCAATCACACCACAACCCTGATTGTAGTTGTATTTGTGGTTACATTTTCCTAGGAAAACTTCTCCTCCCTTTTCTCATACTTTGTGATTCCTCTCCCTCTCCTCTCATTTCCTCACCTCTCCTTCCCCCCTCTTTTGTTCTTTCCTCTTCATCGGTCCTGGTTCTCAGTCCAGGCTCCAGATTTTAGGCTGAACCCAGTGAGAAAGCTGGTCCCTGCTGCTCGTGGAGGCCAGGTGAAGATGGAGTGTAAACCACGCGCTGCTCCTAAACCCTCGCTCTTCTGGAGCCGTGGCACCGAGCTCCTCACCAACAGCAGCAGGTAACATGCCGTAATATCCTTCATTCTCCCATCTGTCTTTTGAGGAGAAAGTTAATAAATAGCATTTCAAGACATAACTTCAAGAAGACTCCAATGTTAGAATTACATTTGATTTCATCATATTTGGCAACATTTTTGTTTTTCACGAAAGGCCCAAATGGGCTTTACACTTTCATAGTTCAGTAAAAAAATAAAATGAAATGGTGAAATTATTTTTTTAAGTGTAGTAGTTAATCGGTTATGAAGCCTCAGCTCCAAGCTGTGTAGGTGAAAGAACAGAGGAGTAACATGATGAAACTGGATGCAGGATTACAGTCACACCAGATGGGGTTCTGTGGATCTATAACATCAGCCGTGCAGATGAAGGAAAGTACACTTGCTTTGCTGAGAATTACTTGGGCAAAGCCAACAGCACTGGCCATCTATCAGTCAGAGGTACACCCCCTACACTGACCTGCATGCCTTGATCTGTTCAACATGGTCCATTAAAAAAAAATTACTAAAACTGTAGTAATCACCAAAAATAAATAAAAGTCACTTTTCCAACATGCAACCTTAAAATGGTTGGGTCAGTTTCCCTAAAGGAATTGGCCCTCATTCACATCTGTTTACACACACACACACACACGCACACACACACACGCACACACACACACATGCGCGCGCACACACACACGCACACACACACGCACACACACACACACACACACACACACGCACACACACACGCTCATCTCATCAGGAAGATCCCTAAACATATTAAAGGGACTTGTATCTTGTATCAGAAAGATAATGCTAAGATCTATTGAATAGCTTTCAAATAAATTTCACAATTTCATAATTGCTTTTGCAGACATCCCTTTTAATTCACAAGCTTACATTCTACTTTGATGATTCTGGACTCACTTCTCTAATAACTCTTGACATTTTATCCCTTTACAAACAGATGCAACCAAGATTACATTGGCACCTTCCAATGCTGACATCAACCAGGGGGATAATGTCACCCTACAGTGTCACGCATCACATGATCCAACCATGGACCTCACCTTCACGTGGTCCCTCAATGGGGTTCTGCTAGACCTTGAGCAACCAAATGGACACTACCATCGTATGGATGGGGTAAATGCATTTTATTAACGTACTCACTTTTACCATGGTCATGAAAAAAATCATTGTGATGATGTTTATTTTGAGTTGAGCATTATTAGCTTTTGTATTCACGTATCTCAGCAGCCTTCAAAATGTCTTTTAATGGGATAGCCATCACAATGAAATTGGTTTTCATGTAACCCTTTTATGCTCTCCCAATTTTATGTGGTTGTGCTTAGTATTCATACTGTGAAACGCCCTTAAATTAATAAAATAATGCAATGAAGATGAAGAATTTTTATTTATATAGAGCCTTTCCAAAGCTCAAGGTCGCTTAATGCAATAATTATCATTCGGAAAACGCTAACTCTGTTTCCCTTGCTCATTATGCTATGCAGAAAGAAAGCATCGGTGACCTGGTCATCATGAACACCCAGCTGAGCCAAGCAGGCATCTACACATGTTCAGCGCAGACGGTTGTAGACAGTGCAGTGGCATCTGCCAAGCTGGTTGTTAGGGGTGAGTGAGTGAGTGAGTGAGTGAGTGTGTTTGTGTGTGTGTGTGTGTGTGTGTGTGTGTGTGTGTGTGTTTAACAGACCTAAGTTCAACAGACCTGAGGCAATGGCTGTTCTACCCTTAAGTCCATTTTACCATATGTTGTATCATATCTTGATAAAGATATTTTGTTTACTGTAGTAGAGTGTTATAAGAACCATCAGTCTTACATAGAGCCAAAAGAATATGAATAAAGGCATATGCTTCTGTTAAAGAATACACCTAAAAGTTCATGGAATTTTATACACCATAAAGCCCATGAAATAGTATATCGTTTTTACTCACCCTGTGAATGTGTTTAATCTAATGGGAGAAAAGTACATGGTGCCAGTAATTCTAACAGTGCTCTCTCTCTCTCTCTCTCTCTCTCTCTCTCTTTCTCAAATTTACTCCAGGCCCTCCGGGGCCCCCTGGAGGTTTGGTGGTTAAGAATGTGAATGAAACATCACTAGAGTTAAGGTGGAGTCGTGGCTATGACAACCACAGCCCCATTGGGAAATATGTCATCATGGGCCGCTCTGAGCACGCACATGACTGGAGGAGAATGAGGACAGGTAAAAGACACCACCTGTAATTAATTTGGGTTTTAAGTAAGTTAATTTTACTTGTGTGTTTACGTGTGTATTTGGCTCTTAGTTTAATTCTACTGAACATTAATAAAACATAGAAGACTTTTATGATCATAATGCAAAAACGAGGCATACAATGTGCAGCATTTGTATACATAGTATGGGTGTGGACATAGTTTGGTATCATATATTTTTTGGATGTTCACACGTGTGCATTTATTAGCATTTATTTTTCCAAAATCCCCAATGATGGAAATAAATTAAGAAGCTAAGTCATTTTAGTGATTTTGTTACTTATATGAGTTTTACTCTGTTTAATGACTACTGTACAAGTATTGTGACTCCATTACAACTGAGTTGTTTGTTCTTGTTTGTTAGGGATAAACTAATCTAATCGGTTATATGTAACTAGTATGAGATGAAATAAATAGTGTATGTCTTGTCAGGCTGCAAGATTGCGCTCTCCCAAGGGCGCAACAGGTGGGGTCACAATAAAGTCCTGAGCATATTGGCCAAGGTGCTGGAGGGGCTTAGACAGGTCATTAGTAGAGGTCGCCCTCCACCAGTGTGTCAGCACAAACAATTCATCAGAGAAGGTGGGGGCAACACCTGGGGGCAGGAATGAGAGGTGATCTTGGCAGGAAGCTCCAGTTCCTTAGAGAGATCACCAACACAAGTCTCCGCCCTGATATAGTGATGTGGTCCAGCAGGCACCAAAGGCAGTGCTCCCCATCGAGCTAAATGTGCCATGGGAAGTAGAAGCTGCCTTTGAGAGGAAAGGGCTGAAGTAATCAGATCTCGTTGCTGAGTGCAAGAAGGCTGGCTGGAGAACCATCATCTACCTGGTAGAAGAAGGATGTCGTGGCTTTGTTGCAACATCAACTGTTCGCCTATTGAGGGATATGTGAGTAACTGGAGCAAACCAGTGGAAGGCCTTGAAAGACCTGGCAGAAAAGGCCGAAAAGAGCAGTTTTTGTTTCTGGGTGAGGAGAAAGAAGTGTTGGAGTAGTAACACCTAACCCGAAGTCTAGTTGCAGGGGCTGGCAGGGAGATGTGCTCTGCAACCTGGAGACATTCTGGGATTAAAGCAATGAAATGTTGTTGAGTAGTGGTACCCGGCTGACAACCCTTCAGCTGACCTATGTCATATGTAACCAGTGGCACTGAGCATGCATTAACGGTGCCAGTGGGGCTTGTCACAGCCTTAGTCACTGGGAAGGTCTATATGGTGCTGGCTGTGTTAGGCAAACGTACCAGAGTGGTATTAGGAGTAACATTAGGAAACCATATAGAACCAGTGGCACTGAGCATACATTAACGGTGCCACTGGGGGTTGCTACAGCCTATGTCACTGGGGAGGCCTGTATGGCTTTGGTTGAATTAGGCATGTTGGCAAGGCTCAAGGACGAGTGGGGTAATCCTGTGGGCACTGCTTGACAGGCAGTAATGCTATAGCAGGTCAGCATCTACCTGTGGGATTAATATGTTCATAAAAACAGATTATAAGAAATAAAACTGCCTTTACTTTGCCCCTGTCCAGCATAACATTATCTATATTAACTGTGGACTAAAGTGGGATCCAAAATACTACTGCTCCAACAAATGTAATATGTCACACATATTGTGCCACCCATGTCAGTGAAGGAGAATCTGTCTCTGGCCATTAAAATATTAACTAGTCAAGAACAGAAGAAACTTACTCTTAACATGACCACATTTGAATACTTAAAACGAGTTAGTTAATTAAAATTATGCCTGCACATAATTAATAATAATGACCAGAATATTTAATACCACTTCCTGCTGGTCCCAGTTAGTGGTTTTTAATTTGCCATTCGGTCACACATTAACCAGATGTTTTTTTCTAATACTGTATGTTGTCCATCAAGAACCCGCTAATATTGAGGGCAATGCTGAATCTGCACATGTGATTGACTTACGACCCTGGATGGAATACCAATTCCAGGTCATTGCCAGCAACATTCTGGGTAGTGGGGAACCCAGCATGCCTTCACATACCATTCGCACCAAACAGGCAGGTCAGAGAAACTCTTTGAATCCAAAAAAAAAAATTTCTGTCTATGTCCATATATATTATTTATATTGGTATTTAGACAAATGTAAGTTATATTGGATATTTAATAATTTAATCAAGTAAAGCAATATACAATATATTATGCAATATATTAGTGAGCAGTACATGACTGTTAATGTACGTTCTTTCTGTGTGTGGTTGTGTCTCAGCACCAACAGTGGCACCTAGTGGTCTGGGCGGAGGAGGAGGAGACCGTAATGAGCTCATCATCACATGGACAGTGAGTTTACAGTGTTCTTACATACTTTCTGTTATGAGTTGTATTCATTTTGTTTCATGCATATATATGTACTAATCTTAGCAATACATTCCATCACTTTTGTGCATACAGTGATTGTATGATATTTCTTTCCTCAATGTGACATATAGCCCATGGCCAGAGAATATCAGAATGGTGATGGCTTTGGCTACATCTTGGCATTTAAGAAGTTGGAGGCACCAATATGGATGGTGGTGCGTGTTCCTAATGTGGAGTCTTCCCGCTATGTCTACAGTAACCAGAGTCTCACGCCATACTGCCCCTTTGAAGTTAAAATCAAAGCCTACAACAGGAAAGGCGAAGGCCCTTTCAGTCAGACAGCCACTGTGCACTCGGCTGAAGAGGGTAAGATGTGTAAAACTTAAGACAAAATGTGGCTGTAAAAGACAGTCAATTTTGAGAATGATACTGCACTGAATCATTGTCTAAAGCTATTCCATATATCATTATATTTTACATGACTAGTTGATTCCGCCATCACTAATTTAACTTAGAAGGGCTTAATAATTAACACAAAAAAGTGTCTTATAAAAGTATTTCAAGGTCAATGAACTGAAGACTTTTATCTCCTTCAGAGCCCACAGTGTCACCTCGCAAGATCAATGCATCAGCATTAACAGCTTTTGAGATCCAAGTCTCTTGGGAACCCATCCAGCATTTAAGCAGCAATGGCGTACTGCGTGGCTATGAGGTTTACTTCCTTATACTTCATATTCAATTATTAATGTCTAATAAACACCAACCATATCATTATCAGATAACACTCTTGACTATCAGTTAATTAACCTCATATTATAAATATTTGGAAATTAAGATGAAATTAAGTAGAAACTCCTACATGACCTGTGTCGTGGATTAGACTAGTTCAAAGGCTAGTGTATAATACTGTAAATAATTAATTTTTTTAAGGAACATAATGTTTAGTCTCTTGTCAAGTTATTACAAAGCCTAAAAAGTTGAATGTCTGTAATGGTCTATTAAAAAAGGTGACTAGGAGATTTTATCTGTGGAAAAAATAAAGTGAGAAGTGCTACATAGAGGAAGAGAAGTGCTACATAAAGGCCTTTATTATTGAAAAGAAATGGACAGAATAAGTACAATGGGACCACACAAGCTCCTTTTAATTATATTAAAACAGCATAAATGATTCTGAAAAACATAGCATTGTAAAACCTGAAATCTACATACAACACATTCTTATGTTTAATACTGTTGAGTCATCACTACATTCCTGAAGTGTCATATCTATGTAGATCCGATACTGGAGGCAGCATGAGAGGGAAGCTGCAGCAGACCGTGTGCGAACAGCTGGCCTGGAGAATACAGCACGGGTGACTGGATTAAGACCGAACACACTTTATCACATCACTGTTCTGGCCTATAACAGTGCTGGCACTGGGCCGCCCTCTCCACGCACAACCGTCATCACCAAGAAACCCCGTAAGAGTTTTTGGAATTATTGACATTACCAGGGGCTGGGTTGAAAGTGGAAGTGGATTCTGGGATTTTTGATCATAGTGATGCTGATGCTTAGTTGGGCTGGGCGATATGATAAAAATATCATATCACAATACTTGCAAACATTTCTACAATACACAATATGTATCACAATATATATGTTTGCTAAGCATCTCAAGGCAAAACAGTAGTGTTACAAAAAAAAAAACTGAAAGGTTTTGTCTGCAATGCCTATAAAGATAAGTTTAAAAATAATTTAAAACATTCTAAATATTGTAATAGTATTAATAAATTCAAATAAACAAATAAATAAATACATACATTTAGAACTTTTAAAGGTTCAACATAAAATTTCAAATCACCTGCTTTCAATCAGAGTTTGTCATTGCTACTGAAAAAAAGTTGGATAAAGATATCACAATACCCACGATGCATTGGTGCACTGCAACATAATTTATCACAGTATTGATATTATGTGATCATATTGCCAAACACAATAAAATGGAGCTACAGCATCTATGTTGTCTCATCTACCTGAATTAAAATTTGTATCATTTGGAGGTTCCAGTACCATTTATTTTAAATGCCTCTTTAATGTAGTCCATGTTTTTCATAGAAATGTGTATTTATTCATTTGACAAACAATTTTATACAAAGTAACTTACAAGTGAGGCATCAATAAAAAGCGTCTAGCTGTTCTAGTGCTGAAGATCTACCGATAAACCTGTTAAACCTACCAATTGACATATCTTTTCTTTACATTAAGAACAGTGTAAATGCTACAGTACTGATTAGTTGATTTGGATGTATTCTCATTTTCAGCCCCTAACCGTCCCCCAGGGAATATCTCGTGGAAGACGGATGGTTCATGGGTAACAGTGAGGTGGGATCATGTTAAATCTATGGACAATGAGTCTACAGTGCAGGGCTACAAAGTAAGTGGCACTCAGGGGTATGTACTCTATGGACTGGTTTCTCAGACATGGTTTAAATTAAAACAGAATTAGACCTTAATTTATAGTTAATCAATGTCGTAAAATTGTTGCAAATTAACTTAGGTTGCTTCCAGACTAAGAAGTTCTGAACTAAATTAAATTTAAACCAGCTGTGCTAGTGTGGATTTATGAGATGAGTGCAGGTTGCCTCTAAAACAGAGAATAGATCAAGAAAGAACTGCTAAAAGCATTTTATTATTATTATTATTATTATTATTATTATTAATATAATAATAATAATTAATTAAAGATGCTTTTAATCAAATAATTTCAAGAAAAATTGTACACGTCAACCACATAAATTTGACAAACCTGGACATAGTGTAAGTTTCTAATTAATTTCATGGTATGAGAACATATAAAAGAGCCATACAAGAATTTTCATCTTTATTTCCTTTTCCATGCCTCTGAGGTTAAATTTAAAGTGTTATTTATTCCTGGAGTAATTTGAATTTTTTAATTGGGAATTTAATTTTGTAATATTATGCTACTTCGGCCTAATGATTACTTTCCAGTTCAGTCTAATATTGTGATGATTGTGTAAGGCAAACAAAAAAAAGTCAAACAAATTATTTACTCTGGGCTTATATATATATTGTAAATAGGAGTGTTGTAATGAATGGACGGTTTGGATCCATGCATTGATTTAAATGGCAATGATTGGAATGAATTGAGGTGACAATCATACATTGATTATTATGGATTATTATGGATTATTATTGATTATAAATTGATTATTATTGAAAAATAACAGACAACTGGTGTGTAAAAAAAAAAATTATATTTTTAAACTTATGTGTTTAATATGTGTAATATATACAAAATAATTTGCTCATATATACTCAAAATAGTCATTCTATATATCATCATTCACAAATTAATAGTTGGCCTACGCTAGATTCTGATTTTGGTCTTATATCAATCTGAGGCTACTAAATCGAATCATATTGTACTGTAGCATGTTCAGTGATATCATCAAATATTGAATTGTTGCCTTAAGAATCAAAATCATATCATAATGTGTGGAAGCCTGAGGTTTACACCCCTTATGACTGGCACCTGATGCTCGATAGTGTTTCAAACTTCAATCTCTTTTATTGCATTGTACAGAGTCAGTTTTGACTTGTAATAAAAAGAGAGACTGCCTTTACTTAATTTACTGTGGTATACCACTGTGCAGCAGTTTTCCCAATGAACTTACATTAACCATTGGCTACCTGCTCCCAAACTATCTTAGCCTGGTGGTGATTTAAAATATTTTGCATAGGATGCACAAGCACTTCTGGTTTGCCTTTCATAAAAACTCTTGTTGCTGTTTTAAAATATTTTGTTTAGCTATTGCACCTAGACCAGCTGGTTAAAAGGTACAAGACATATAATTGGCTGAGAAGATACCAGTTAAGCTACCTATTTATATTCTCCTTGATTTTATAGGTTCTATACAAGCATGAGGGGCAGTCAGCTCTAAAGGTGTTAGACAAAGGCAAGACATCAGTTAATCTTCCACTACCCAAAGATAATGGCTACGTGGTCCTGGAAATCCGATCTTGGGGAGAGGGAGGTGATGGGGCAGCTCACGAGATCATAGTGTCTCGAGATTCAGGTATGTTGCCTGTCATATGCAGAATAACAGAAAGGACATTTTCAGTAGTCTTAAGCAGCAAATCTTTAAAAGGATGCAATATTTAATCATAATTTTTGGATTCCAAACAAGAAAAACATTTGTTTAAATGGGAGATGAGAAGACCTAATTTTGTTTTTGTTTGTTCTACAGGAACTGGGATGATGGTTCAGAAAAACAGTGTGGAAATCCCCAGATCCTTCAGCACATTATTTTTTCTCTGGCATGCTATGGTTCTTACTGTGACTGGCTTGTCTGTGCTGTGATCAGCCAGTGCAAAGGTTCTTTCCCAGTAATACCCCACAGATATTGGCTGGGTACTCCCCAGGTGGGGTGCGACTTTAGGCAGTGGGGTTTCCGAGTAGGGAGGTTAGGGTGGTTGGGGGAGGGTGAGTGCCTGGGGTTTTCGTAATAAATATGACAAACAGTATTTGTTTTACTCTTTTGTATAAAAAAATGATTTTTAACAAGAACAACTTGTGTTGTAAACCTTGCCTTGTGTGCAAAATCATTAAATTTCTTGATTGCCTGGAATCGGTCAGTGACATTTCAGCTGGTACTGGGTTTTCAATTTTAGTCATCATTATACATAGGTAATAACAGGCACATAGATTTCAACAGGTCAAGATCAATATACTTGGTGCTTTACACACAATGGGTCTCATTTGTCAATTCTTCAGTGAAGTTGTGTGTAAATATTTTCATAAGGCAAACTGAACTAAGTGAGTGTTATAGGAAGCCCACTACTATAGATGGCCCACTAGGGATTATACAGCACATTGCATCTTGAGACATACCAGATTGGTCATTTATTGGGCCTTACTGTCTCTAATAAAGTATTGTATACCATTAAAAATAGATGTTGTGGAAAACAGAACCAGCATGTATATAAAGTTTTTGCAGCCCATCCTCCTTTTATTACAGCAGCATTCTTAATTGACTGACTGGTTTTATTTGTCTTAATTTATGTATTTATATTGGCTTGCTTTTTTTTCATATTCAATATTTCTTTAGTTGATGCCATTAATATAAAATGACTGGGTTTCACAAAATGTATTACATTTGTGTGTAATTGAAATACAAAAGTTATTTAACCTTTACAGCATAATCTGTATATAAAAGTGCAGTAACTTGTCGTGTTTTATATGATTTGAAGCTAATCAACTGAGATTTACATTAGTTACTCTTCTTATGTGTTAATTTACATACATTTAAGAGCATGAGCTGGATACAAACATTCTTTCTAAATTATGGGATTTTCATGATGACCAAATGTGCTGTGTAAATTCTCGCACAAATTATTTACAAATAAATCCATTCATATCCAACTTGATAAATGAGGCCCGATGTTAGGATATGTTCATCATAGTATTCTGACACCATGTGAATCACCAAGTAGAAAAAAGCTTCTTTTTTTTTAAATAAGTTGTTGCCAGTGTTTGGCAGCATGAGGATTGTATCTAAATGAGGATTTGAATGAAAGTTTAGTTTTTCTTTAGCTAAAAATTGTATACAGTGTTTAGTGTCTGTATACTTCTGAAATATTGTAGAGTCAATACAGACTCAACAGCATCATCTTTTTCTTACAGTGTGCACCCAAGTGTGTGAGTGTGACTGGTTTAGGATAATGGTTGCCATAGACACAGCGGTTAAACAAAATAATGTCTGATAATAAAGGCGGTATGGCTTATGGGGTTATCTTCATATATCAGGGTTATTTCATTTTCAAAGCCATTATTATCATTGTTTCTCTATCAAGCGTTATGTAAAAGAATAATCAGTAACCAGAAATTAAGTGTTTGTCGGAAATCTAGTAAAAAGTCCATGGAGGCAGATGTTATGCAGTGGGTAAGATTGCACTTTGGTTAATCATCTTACTGTGGTAATATTTATGGCAGTGTTTTTCCTCTTATGCATGTGCAGTAAAGATTTGTACATGCATGGCCTAGTTATCATGAAAGATTTACAGCCAAAGTGGCAAAATTGACATTTTTGTTATTTACCAATATCTAGACTAGGAATACACCCAGTATAATGTCGCCAGAGCAGGATTTGTATTATCCAAGTGTGTGATTCTTATCTACACCTTCTACATTATAGATATAGTACTTTTATTTCCCAGTGATGCCTTTGTTATTGCAACATAACAAAGACAATCTTTGCCTTTTTAATTTTTCTATGTTATTACATTTACTAAGGATATGAGCTATAGATACACTTATACAGATTAAACAATTTACAATTAAACATATTAGCAAATATAATATAATATAAACCTAATATAAACCCTGTTCCTGTCCCTGCATAAATACTGGCTGTTGGGATTTTTTCTGTTGTTGTTGTTGTTTTTTATTTAATCTAATTAATTCTGGTTTTGGAAACTTGAATGATCAGGGCAGTCATGATCCACACAAATGCACACAGTATAAAACGTTTAACTGGAAAAAATGGTACGATATTCATCTTCTGTGTCAGGTTTACCACAACTTCTTTGTCTAGTCATATTCACTCAAACAGACATTTGTCAAATCTTCCTATTGTTTTAAACTTTACTTTCACTCACTGTTTTCAAAAAATATTAACCACAAATAAATCCATTACAGAAGATTGCATTGTCTGAAAGTCAGTAGTATTATAGAATTTCATCAAACACAGGGATGCATTCTTCCTACTGCTCATCACGTTTTGATATTCACATTTTGTCAAGTTGTGTTTTATTTATTTTGATATTCCACCTTCTGTATAATGGCTCATTACTAAATGTTGCAAAAATATTCTTGCTTGTTTTAAATATTCTATATTCTATTCATTGATAGCCACACCATTTGTGAGACAGCAGGGACCAAGTACTAAAATCACGAGAGTTTAGACAAAATATAATCTTATATTTGAGAAAGTCTCCTGAGATTTTCCAAAAATTCCAAAAATTGTAATTAAATGTGCAGTAAGCCTCATGCATTACAAAAAACAATGGTTACAGTTCAATAAAAGGAATAAACTTTCATGTTTAGTGCCACTTAAGGTTAGATTGGGTTACCTTTTTAAACTGTCATATACTGTAAATGTCTGGTTGAACCTCTCCAATGTGAATTGAATGAGCCTTTCATCAAATGGAACTTGTAAATATTCTTCAATAAACACCCTCTGATTGTATTTAGTGCAATTGTGTCTGGTATTTCACCACATGTTATATTCATTGAGGTCTACCATTAAAGTCCTTGGTGCCCATTTACAGTAAATAATTTATGTTCAGTACATGAGTGCAGTTTACATGCAGGGTCATATTTTATAACCTTAAAAGAGATGGAGTAATTCAAGGTTATTAACTGCAAAAATGCTCATAATGTTCAGTAATTCAAACTGTTGCAAAATAGTTGGAAGTCATATTACATTTATATGGCCTCATAAAAATCGTGATTTATCTAGCTGACTGGCCTATCTAATAAGTAAGCTGTTAAAGCATAGTAAGGAAAAGACTGTAGTCCATTTCTGCAACAACTTAAGATTTAGACAGAGAAGCAGATACTGGAGAACACTACTATTTTCTGCAATCAATGTATTTTTACAGCACTGTTGAATTCTCAAATCCCATTGATCAGAAAATGTTAATTAATTCTCTATAACAGCAGCTCTGATGGTAGGGCCAACTACAAAGCAAATCACAATTTCTATTATTATAATACAGGGTGTCCCAAAAGTCTCCAGACCATAGGGTAAATTAACACATTTTAGCAAAATGTAACTTTATTTACAAAACATCCTCTACATGATTCGTTGTAAAAACACAGAGTCATGTCTAAAGGCCCTGGCCTTTAGGTGGCTCAATGGTAATAAATAAATGCAAGCTTACCATAAAATGTGGTAAGGTAGTGTACCATAAATCAAAAATTAATCAGTGTATTTCCTTCTTCCTGATTATACTTTTAATCACTTATCACCTGCACTTTGGTACCCATTAATATACATATAAATGAGCTTGCACATGTTCCACTTATTACAGAGGATTCTCTTGGAAGGTGGCAGGTAAATATATTAACAATGATCATTAATTAATTGCATGTTTTAGATTTGGAGAAGGATTTTGCATTAGTTGCTTTGTCAGGGTAAATAGCAGTAGTCAGGAATGCAACTAATGGCTTTTACTGTTTAAACATATACCATAAGCATATAAAAGTGAGTAAATATATATCAAATATATATCAGTAGGTTTGTTTTAATTTTACTAAACTGCACCTGCATACTGAAAATGAAAATGTTGATGTTAATGCTGATTTTATCCTGATAATTTTACTCATACAAATTGTTTTATTTTGTTAATACTCTTTTAATACTAAAAATTTTGTTGTTATTATATATACTGATTGTTCACTAATCATGTCTCTAGGTGGATTTCTAAAATAATCTGAATTGATTCAGCACCATCATGTTCAAATTATCTCTCATAGCAGGTATAAAATTATCACACACACACACACACACACACACACACACACACACACACACACACACACATATATATATATATATATATATATATATATATATATATATATATATATCATAATTATTCATTTTTCAACTAGCTGTTCTGTTTTGCCATATATTACTCATATGTTAACATGTTAACTCTCTTCCTTTACACAGGATTGGGACTCCTGCTTTCTCTTCAGCTTGGTAATTCTCTCTCTTTATGTTCAAATGTTCAAATTTCTGATCAAATTCTGGTATTGGTGCTTAGGTTAATAACTTAAACTGGCATTTATTCATCAAAGTTGTGTAGAAACAAGCACAGATTTAATGTATATGAACAGATCTATGTCTGATACCTGAGATTATCATAAAACATAAAAATGAGTGGAAATAATGAATCAGCTTAATCTATGTAGAATCAAGCTCCCACCCACAAATCCTTAAGCATAACCAGATCTGAGGAAAATCTTCCAAAATGGAAAAGGGAAAATACATTTTAATTAATCTTAGAAGAGATAGAAGCGGTTTTGTCCAAGGTTGCTGTAGATAAAAATTCAATTATGGACATGTGTTTTGTTTTTATATAGCAACCCATGTGAATTTGATTTATAATTATGTTTTTGTTGATTATTTTAGAGTTGGTTTTTGTAAGATTTGTACTGTACTCAATTATTGAAATAGAATGTATTCTTACTGAAGTAAATGATAAAGTAAAATAAGTAAAGTAGAATATACTTTTTCCTGCTTACATTTTCCTTTTGACCTTGAGATTTTCTGCCTATTTTTTCCTGCCCATCTGCTGTTTTTAAACATTAAACATTATTAAACATTTATGAAACATCAGCTAAACTATTTCCTATATTTTAATATGAGGTTTCTGTATATTCCAGCAATTATTCGTATTATTTGCTTATTAATAATAATGCTGCTCTGCTTAATATACTTGCTATTATCATTTGTGATATAGTTTTTGATTATTTCACTACAAATTAAACATTTTTCAGGTTGTTAAAAATGTAAGTTTCAGGTTTATCCATATGCAGCTTTGAAGAATATGGGCCATTAAATTTGTGTGTTCATGTATGAATAAGCTTGAAAGACATCTGTGTTCTTGACGTGGTTCAAGATTACAAGACTATTACAGAAATAACTGTTCCTCTCACAGCCTATTCTACAAAGCTGGTGTGCTACTTCAGTAACTGGTCCCAGTACAGGCCTGCCAGTGCCCGTTTCACTCCTGACAATGTTGATCCCTTCCTCTGCACACATGTCATCTATGCACTGGCAACTATCGGCCCAGACAATAGGCTTACAACTATTGAATGGAATGATGAGGAGATGTACATGAAACTGAACAGCCTGAAAAATATGTAAGTGAGACTAAACATCGTTCTACAATAATTTTTAATATTTCTTTAATAGGCTAATCATAACTGCAATTAATCAGATAGTATGCTTTATGCAACAGAGAACAGTGACATGCAACAAAATGGTATATATTATTAATGTAATACATTTGTTATTTGCTATTTCTTTCCTTTGCAGAAACCCTGTTTTGAAGACACTGCTGTCAGTTGGAGGCTTGTCCAATGGCATCAACCAGTAGGTACCCCCTTGTGAAATGACAACCAACCAGCAATCACAGCTTTTCATCCATGCTATAATCATGAAACTGAACATTATTTATATACATGAAGCTTTCAAAAGCAATGGCTTTCCATATCTCGGCCTGTGCTCTTGGGGTGGGAGGGATGGCATATCTCTTTCCATCACAGCAAAACTAGCCAATTGTGGGCATCTGTGAGCTTGGCTATGCAGAAGAGGGTTGACAGCACTTTCCTCTGTGTTATGCTGCCCTGTGACATGAGCAGCAGGTTGGCTGGCTTCTCGTGTCTTCGAGGAAGCATGTGTTTGCCTTCACCCTCACAGGTTTCTAACTCATATGATAGGGGAGAACTGGATGGTGGGTGGGAATCGGCAGGTCACCAAAAAGGGGGAAATTTCTTGAATGTTAACATGCTTAAACAAATGGAACAGCCTTTCTTTGGACAATCTCAATATTTTTTAATAAATAAAAAGAGATCACCTGTTCTGTTGCAGGTATAGTAATATGGTGGCCACTCCAGAAAATCGTAGGATCTTCATTCATTCTGCTCTGCTTTTCCTCCGGGCTCATGGTTTTGATGGTCTAGATCTGGCCTGGGAGTTCCCCGGACAGAATGGTAGTCCTGCTGAGGACAAGCAGAACTTTGCTGCACTGATAAAGGTGAGCAGAATGTATATGGAGCTGAATGATTACTGATAGATGACTCTAATATATAGTACATGGAATTGTCAGGTGCTTGCCAATGATTTGATGCTATTTGTATTGTTAAACCTTGTACTCTGCAGGAGCTGAAGCAAGCCATTAAACAGGAAGCCATAGACACCAGGCTGACCCAGCTGCTGCTTTCCATCAAAGCAGGAGCCCTTAAGCCAACCATTGATGCAGCTTATGAAGTCCCTGAAATAACAAGGTATTCCAGAGATACATGAGACCTCTTCAATAGCTTAGGAAAACATAGGTTATAATAAAAGTTTGTTCATTATGTTTTGTTGTTGCAGTGAAGTAGACTTTCTCAGCATCATGACTTATGACTACCATGGTTCATGGGAGAAGGTTACAGGTCACAACAGTCCTCTTTTCAAGAGTTCTTTTGATCAAGGAACCCACACCCAACACAACATTGTAAGAGACAAACCTTATGATCCACTTAAATATGATCAACTTAAAATTTGACTTCTTCTTTTGGGTCTGAACTCTATCCTCACTTTGTTCAGAATGCTACTGTGTCTTACTGGATGAGCAAAGGGGCTCCAGCTGAAAAGCTGCTTCTAGGTTTCCCCACATATGGACGCACTTTCCGCCTTACCACCACCTCAACAGGCCTTGGTGCACCAACCAATGGCCCAGCTGATGCTGGCCCTTACACACGTGATCCTGGCTACTGGTCCTATTATGAGGTGATCTCTAGTTTTAAAGTAATTCAATTATGAAAAACTATAAGCATAAAGTGGTAATAAAAAATAAAATATAAATAATAATATAATATAAAATAATGGTTAAGGTTTTTTTTCCCCAAAGGTCTGTACTTTTGCATCGGCGGCCAAGATAGGATGGATCACTGAGCAGAGCGTTCCATATGCCACTCACGGATCAGCTTGGGTGGGCTATGACAACCACGAAAGCTTTGCTGCCAAGGTAAATAAAACTGAACTGAAAAATTTCCACAAATTACTTTCCACAACTACACATATATTTATGTTTTATACACTCTATTGTTTAATCATTTTCTTTTAGGTTCAGTGGCTCACATCCATGAACCTAGGTGGGGCATCAGTATGGACCCTTGACCTAGATGACTTTGGAGGACATTTCTGCTCAGAGGGAGATTACCCTCTTGTTAACCACCTACGCAACGCCCTGGGTAAATAAATGCTAGCTCAATATGCAGGTTTCATTTAAATTTATTTGACTACATGTTTTTAGTTTATGGCCTAAAAGTCAAAATGGCAAAACTGAAATCATTTGAGAAGGTGTTTTGCCATTCTTAAGCTGTTACATAACATTGTATAACTCTTATAGGTTTCCCTCCCAAGCCAACCACCACACGTCCCCCAACCACTACCCCAGACCCTATTGCCACCTTTTGCACTGGAAAACCTGATGGTTTGTACCCAAACCCTACTGATGCCACCACCTACTTCCAGTGCTTCCGTGGGAACACCTACTTGCACCGGTGCCAACCAGGCCTGGTCTATGTTGATGCCTGCAAATGCTGCAACTGGCCATAAGAAGCCAGAAGACATATGTCAAAATATTCAATAAAATCAAAGCCATGCTTCTCCACACAATAATTTCCATGTGTTTCAGTTTATATACTGTAAACTCTATCAGTTTGGTAAGACTGTTGACTATCACTTATCACTTAACTTTGTTTGGGCAGTCACAAATACAAACTATAGGACTCTTGTTTTCCTGGTCCCTTTCATGAGCAAGTTGTAAATTTTGTCAAAAAAAAGAATAGAGCTACAACTGAAAAAGATTATTTGTATTGAATTTATCTTGTGTGAGGTATGACTTTTTGTGACATTACTTCCTAAATCAACAAGGTTCTTCAATGTAGATGCTTTTCACAGTGTAAAACAGCACAAGGTAATATCATGTAAAACAATAATAAAAAAAAAAGTTCTTCCAATTTGAAAAAAGACATAATCAGAAGCATCAGAAAAGAAAAAAAATAAATAAATGCAAAATAAATGCATCTATATAAAAGCTATAATATTTATCATATAATACATACAATATATTATAAAATATGTTCAATATATTATATTTGCATTACTGGTGCTAAAATTAACAGTAGCATATTTTTCACTGACACAAATATGGAAGAAGATAGGTAATTCAAAATCAGTCCCTTTTCAATATATAATAAACAATTAAATATAATAAATTATTTAAGGATATAAATATAAGAAGAAGGCTAAGTATAAAATTATTTACAACCCAATTCTGAAAAAGTTGGGACTGTATGGAAAATGGTGATTAAAATTTTCAAAAGAGTGATTTGTAAATGTACTTTGACTTGTATTTAAACAAAAAATGTATAAAGACAAGGTATTTGATGTTTTACTCAATCAACTGCATAGTTTTTTGCATCATGCATCTTCATATTCAGGGAGTCTCAGCAAGTTTTCTCTTGCCACTGTTGCCTCTGGCTAGCTCATTAGACGATTATGATCAAGTTACAATGTCCATTGTTAAAAGCGCTATACAAAAAGTAGAAGAAGAAAGCCATTATTTTTACACACACAGTATACATTCCTACATACTACATGCTTTAGGGGTTTGTACAATGTGATGAGTGAAATGTTTGTGGTCTTGAATGAAATGTATCCCACTAAAATACTCACAAAACAAAACTTTAATATATCGACTCACTTGCATCATATAATACGTGCTCTCTCAGCGACATCATGGCATGCACTGCTGCACTCTGAACTGCTTGCATGTCACACTGACAGGTGTATCGACCTATAAAACATGCATTGTCTCTGACAGATGATTGGCTATCGGCTAACATCATCATATTATTTAAAAATATTACATCCCCTTTCTTTTGAATGAACAAGGTACTGTTTATATATTCAGAGAAAGCAAAAGTTTGTTTCAGACATTGTTACATAACTTGTATTTTAATAGACTATCCAACTGAAACATATTCATATGCTGTGAGATATTGAAATATTCTTGAAATTAATACTCATTCAAATTTTAAATAGTATGAAACACTGACAATGTTTTTACATTGTTTCGTTTTACTATTAAGGGCAGCGAGCCACCTACACCCTTGTACATTCACAGGTCTAGAATTACACTAGGTTTTATCTGACGACCATACCTGGTTCTGCGAATGGCAGGTTGAGAAGTTTCATCAGTGTGTTCAAGTGTGTGTGTGATGTTATTGTGTGTTGTGTTGTGAAGTGATGCTGTGCAGGATTCATCATCCTCATGTCTCAGGACTTCACTTGTACTGGTGTTGCTATGTTCTTTAGTATCCAATAGATGGCATCTGTTTCTCCAATATTCCTGTCCATCAGCAGTACACACACGATAAGGTCTCTCTATGTTTGGTGGTTTGACGAAAGCAGCATGTTTCCAATAGCCTTGCTCCTGTATTCTACAGATGTGGCAATTGAAAATGCGTGACAGAGGAAACGATCCTACAATTTCATGCGGTATTATGCGGTATCGCGCGCATGCTGTGGGCACAGGAAATAGAAGACCAGTAGGGGGCAGTCATGTTTCATTTGAATAAACATGGCTTGCTAGTAGATTCAGTAGTTCTGCCTGGACCTATACTATATACACATATATTATTTTACTAACCAAACAGTGCTGTTTCTTGTACTGAAGGCCATGATCTGCTTGTGCTTGGCCCACGGATCTGTGAACCTCTCTCAGAACCATTTTGCAGCAAGCAGCAGAGCACATTATATGTTGTCGAGCCTGAAAAAAATGGAATGTGAGGTCGGTTAGATTTAAGAAAAAATCTTACGTATGCTTTACATAAAAATATAACGTTTCTCATCAAAACTTATGATAAGCCTAATTTACACAAGTTTCTAATTACAAGATTGAGTGTGGTCGAGTCACATGGTATAGGTAACTATAGTATATAAATTAATGTAGCTATAGGATGTGTACTAGAATGGCACAAGGGTAACATGCAGGATTTAATACGCCAGTGACTGGAGTTCGAGGCTCAGTTCAGTTTAATGTTTTAAATGAACAGGGGGTTTTTCACTGTAGAAAGTTCCTCAAAGTAACGTTGAATGAATTCCATCTTCATCTTTCTTGCCAATGGAAACTTTTGTTCTTTTCTTAGAATAAACGTTTTATTATTTAAAAACTGGTTTAAAGTGAACACAAAAGTCCACACACTGAAAAAAGCTCACTGAATTTACTTAATTCAAATTCGTACATCGGTTCCATGTGATTCAACTGAGTTACATTAACATAATTTGTTTTTGCACATCAAACATGATTTGATCCTATATTTTCATTTATAGAAAATGCTAATATATTTTTTTCCTTTTCCTTCATAAACACACATTTTTACCTGAAATAGATCACTTTGATAGAGTAAATGTCAAAGGTAAATTGTAGCTAAATGTTAGAGGTATAGTGGTAAGGCTAAGAAAATTGTTCACACACACACACACACACACACACACTAAACCATTTGAAAATAAAATAAAAAACATCTTCATAAATGCCACTCCCCGCCAAGATAACCAAAGATAATAAATTTATTGGTTTATTCATCAATAATCTGTCTGATAAACCTGCAAAGATAAGGATTCTAATATAGAAAACAAAGTTTTACTGCTTAGTATGTAAAATATGTGTTTAATTTATGTTACTAGATTGTAAACTATAATGTTGGGATGATTATTTCTACAAACCGTATATAACGATATGTACTTATTGTGACTCTAATTAGAAAAATGCCATACTCTAGATTCTTCAAAGTACAAGATAAGATCTGATTACATTATGCAATATCAATTACCTTAGGACCTCCTGTTATTAATATTTAACTTGGGAATTGCTGGAGCAATAACAATTTATTTAAGATAGCAAATCTCTTGTGTTTAGATATTGAAAGCATGTGCTATTAGTTACTATTAGTTTAGTTAATAAATACAAACATAAGTATAAAAAATAAGAGTGTCTTATGGTTCAGCCTTTTTAACTTCTGTTCTCTGTTCGAGTGAAAATGACCAATATAGATTTTTATTAAAACTCCAACAATACTAATAATGATAATAACAGTAAATATAACAGTTAAATAACAGTTTTTAGCCAGAAGCCTCATGTGCTTGGTTCAATGATAATAATTCTATAATAAACATGAAGAATCATTTTATTTATGTTAAGAGGTCATGTATTAATAACTTAGAATAACATGATAAAAAGTATATAAAAAATGTCTGCAAGGGACATCTTCAGACTCTATAATTACGTATACAGTGGAGGAAATAAGTATTGGATGCATCAACATTTTTTTCAGTAAATATATTTCCTATGAGGCTATTCACATGGAATTTTCACCAGAAATCAGTATTAACTCAAGAAATCTGGATATATAAAGAATTCACAACATTAATGTCCATAAATAAAGTTATGTTTAATAATGTGGAATGACACAGGGAAAAAGTATTGAACAAGCTAACTGAAATTTATTTAATACTTAGTGGAGAAGCCTTTGTTTGTAATGACAGCTTCAAGGCGCTTCCTGTATGAAGAAATTAATGGGCCGCAATATTCAGGTGTGATTTTGGCCCATTCTTCTAAACATATTGTCTTTAAATCTTGTTCAATAGGATTCGAGTCAGGTGATTGACTGGGCCATTCTAACACCTTGATTTTTTTCTCTGAAACCAATTGAGAGTTTCCTTTGCTGTATGTTTTGGATCATTGTCCTGCTGGAAGGTCCACCCACGTCTCATCTTCATCATCCTGGTGGATGGCAGCAGATTCTTCTCAAGAATCTTCCGGTAAAGGGCTCCATTAATCCTTCCTTCAATTATATGAAGTCTGCCAGTACCATGCGATGAAAAACAGCCCCACACCATGATGCTTCCACCTCCAAACTTCACTGCTGGTGTAGTGTTTTTAGGGTGATGTGCAGTGCCATTTCTTCTCCAAACATGGTGTGTAGTATGACAGTCAAAAAGTAAAATTTTGCTCTCATCTGACCAGACTACACACTCCCAGTATTTCAAAGGCTTGTCCAAATGAGTTGTAGCAAACTTTAAATGAGATTTGACATGCCTTTTGTTTAGTAATGGAGTCTTGCGGGGTGAGCGTGAGCAGTGGAGTGCATTGCCTATTGTTTTCTCTGTGATGATGTCACCTGCTGCCTCTGAGTGTTTCTGGAGCTCTTTTTGAGTGATCCTTGACTCTTGGGCTACTCTTCTGACTATTCTTCTCTGACTCCCTGGTCAGAAGACTTGTGAGGAGCTCCTGTACATGGCTGGTTGATGACTGAGTGATGTTGCTTCCACTTGCGGATAATGGCCCAATGGTGCTTACTGGAGCACCATGAGATGTTTCTTGTGTGACACCTTGGTAACGAAAAAGCCTTTTTATAGACCATCAATTTACTAACTCAGCTGATATTAATTTGCACAGATAGGAGGTATAATTACTTACGGATTTCAGCTGGTCCCTTGCCTTACCTTGCCTTGGATAATTGCTTTTTCTTAGCGTGTTCAATACTTTTTTCATGTGTCATTCCACTTTATTGCACATAACTTTATTTATGACTTTAATGTTGTGAATTCTTTATATTTCCGCATTTCTTGAGTTAATACTGATGTCTGGTGAAAATTTCATGTGAATAGCCTGTCACGAAATGGAGGCAGAGACGGAAGCAAGTGCAGGTAGACAGATTAAATAACAGTTCCAAAGGGTAAGACAAAATCCGTGTTCAGTAAACAGGCAGAGGTTGGGCAATCAGGCAAACAGACAAAACTAGGCAAGGCAGAGAATCGAGGTCAAGAATGTAAACAATGGTCAAATATCACTTTGGCAAAACATGAGTATAAGGCTTGGATAATGACAGAGACAAGTAAGAGACAAGTAAGACGTTTACTTCACAAAGTCTGAGATTTAAATACTGTGTATGTGCTGTGTCTGAGATTGGGTGCAGGTGTGTGTTGTTAGTTCTCCGGCGAAGGCGAGCATGTACGTGTGTGGGAAGTGTAGTCCTCAGCGGCCATGTTTGTAGTTAGTGGTGCCTCCTGGGAAATGGATTTGCTGGTTTGCTGTGATATGACATAGGCTCATTGGAAATATATTTAATGAAAATTTTTTTTGACGCATCCATACTCCATTTGGTGCTTTTTGGCTATAAAGTATCACATAAAATCGTAACGACTCTCTATTGCAATAAGCCATAGGGAGTCTTTCCTGTCATTGAATCTACACCTTGTGACAAATTGGTATCTGTTACCAGTGTCCATTTAAAATTTGGAACAAAAGCGAATAAACTTTGGGTTAGGAAGAGAGAGATCCAGAATCATCACTTTCAGAAAGAGTTGTGTACCAATTAAACTGAAACCATGATTCAAAAACATATAAGACACATATAATGACAGTTAAACACAAAACACAAAACCCTAAAACACAAGGTAACATCAAAGACAAAACACACTTTTTAGGTGCCATGTTTAGGTAACCTGTGTGTGTGTGTGTTCTCTTTTAAGTGCTATCACTGTCCATACACCTTGTACAATAATAAACTCTCTCTCTCTCTCTCTCTCTCTCTCTCTCTCTCTCTCTCTCTCTCTGTCTCTCCCTTCACTTCTTTTAACCTCTTCTAAGGAACTTTATATGCAGCAACAATTCCATGAAGCACATTAACAACATACAACATTCCCTTCTTATTTATAACCATTTTGTGATCATTTTCAAATCTGGACATGGCCTACTGGCAGAGCTCATCCACGTCATTCACAATCCAGTCATACAAAGCCTGTGAATCATGCTTGGTGATCTATTTAACAATCAGATGCTCCATTATTAAATACTTACACAAAACAACAGTTCAATGATTTTAAACTTAGATAACACTTAAACTACTTTAAAACACAGCCACAATCCACTGGGCCAAACCACACTACTTCAGGCTTACTAGTTTTAACCATTTTCAGTTACTTGTGAAACTCAGCTATACTTCTGACACAAATCTGAAATGATGAAACACAGTACCTTGGTCTGATTTACTTCATTTATAATATTTTTAATTACTTTCGAATACTTGAGTAACTTTAGATTTGTACATAACAATACCTGAACTCCTCCTACTATCTTCCTGTGAAACAAAACATGTAGAATGACATCTGCTCTGTTTCTATCAAAATAGTTACATTTGCAGCATTTAGCAGACAGCCTTAAGCCCTGTTCACACAGGGACGATTTTCGCAGGGCGAAAAACAGTCCGTTTAACGCCCCAGTGGCTGTCAGTGGAGGTGTTCACACATAAAAAACGCTTGGCGTCAAAGCGTCAAATTTTTTTCATGTCGAGGGGGTCATTTTTTGTTTCTTTTTTTTGACAGGCTGTATCAAAAACTTTCCAGCCAATGAGATTCGTGCTTTTGTTCATGTGCCTGGAGCCTCTTTATTATTATTATTATTAAAGTTACATAAAAGTACGACTTGGTGGCGCTCAAGTACTTCATCGTCTTGCCGACAATGAAGACGCAAACACCTACCATTTTAGTGAGAGTGCATAAGTGTCATACCCGAAATATTTTTTATACTTTATTAGCTCACTGCTAATAAATCCTTCTGCCTACACACATAAACAAGGTGTCCTTGGAAAGCACCAGATTCAAAATGACACACTAAATACTATACAAGTGTATTTATTATGTTTATTATTGTGGCTAGTTTGTTTGTTTTACGACACTGAAATGCAAGCATATATTCAAAATGATCCAATTAATTCTTTCAGTGTTGCTTTCTACACTAAATAGCATTTTTTTTTTCATTGTTGAAAAAATTTGTCTCAGAACTTTCAAAACCAACTGAGTAATGATGACAGTAAACTGGCTTAATTTTATTGGCCTTATTGGCTGCTTTTTCTTTATGGTTTAAGTTTATTTTTATTTTTTTCATGAGTGACATTAGGATTGCATCCTTAAATGTGAATGGAGCTAGAGATTGTATAAAACATACAGCGATATATAATATATAATCATGAAACAGAAACAACTTGATGTTTTATTTGCACAGGAATCACATAGCAATGAAGCAAATGCAGTTGAATGGGCTAAAGAATTTAGAGGTCTTTCTTTTCTAAGTCATAAAATCTCACTTAGTGGAGGTGTTAACATTTTATTCACTTGTTATTTTAAGATGGAAGGGGCTGTGAAAGGTAGACTTATAAAGATTCGAGCCAAGTTTCAACTAGGTCAACAGTACACTCACAATGTCACAAAATAATCCATAAATGTTTTAGAAGATGAATTTCTGAAATTCCAAGAAGTAGCAGAGTCAAGTGGAAATCAAACACATATTGAATTCCTTTTTTTGTGTGCAGAAATCTGTTTTGTCTGACCTACAAAGAATAAAAGCACAGGGGGTGCTGGTTAGATCAAGGTTTAAAAATATAGCCCAAATGGATGTACCATCAAAATTCTTCTTTAGTTCAGAAAAAAAGAACACGTTATACATTCTTTAGTTACTGAAACTGGTCTTTTTGTGTAAGACCCTATTGAAATATGGAAAAGAGCAATCAGTTTTTATGAAAAGCTTTATACATCTCAAAAAATCATGGAAAAGTTTCAAAAAGTGGAACTTTCATATATTCTACATTCATCACACATACAGTGAAATATTTCAAGCCTTTTTTTTTGTTTTAGTCTTGATGATTATGGCTTACAGCTCAAAAATCAAAGATCCAGTATTTCAAAATATTAGAATTAGGGCTGCATCTAACGATTATTTTCCTAAACGATTAGTTGGTAGGTTATTTTTTCGATGAATCGATTAATTGGATGGGGCAAACTTTCAGTATCTTTTTTCATTTATTTTAAATAAAATAAACAAAGTGTTACAAATATAAACTTCAGACTAAAACTTTACACAACTGTTTGTCCAGTTATATAAGACTGAAAAGAACCCAATGCACACAGACACACACCAGAATATATATTATTCATTTAGGAGTGTAATTTAATTCCATGCTTTTTGTGCATCCATAAAAAATAATGCATAAATACTATATATATATATATATATATATATATATATATATATATATATATATATATATATATATATATATATATAAATTGTCACATGCATCCATTAATGCATACATACTTATTATATATATATATATATATATATATATATATATATATATATATATATATATATATATATATATAATGTTTTAGTCTGAAGTTTACATTTGTAACACTTAGTTTGTGGATTTTATTTTAAATACATGAAAAAAAATGGTATTGAACGTTTGCCCAATCTGTTAATCTGAATAAAAAAATAATAATAATCGGCTGATTAATTGATTATGGAAATAATTGTTAGTTGCAGCCCTAATGTTATCATAGTACTTAGTAAACAAAATTATGTGAAAATTTTTACAAAATTTTTACATTATTAAAGACGTTGAAAGATCTTGAAATGATCTCTTCAGAAACAATAATGGATAAAAGCGAAGCAGAGCTAATAGGAAAGTGGGAAAGAGATACTCCCAAATTGGTTAAGTTGGAAAAAAGACGATTTAAAGTATTTGGGAGTATTTTAGGCAATGAAACAAAAATGGGAAGGAACAATTGAAAAACTTAAAGGTCATCTTATGGAATGGAAATGGATTGTAAAGAAATTATCATACAGGGGACGCATTCTCATTATTTATAATTTGGTGGCCTCTCTTTTATGGCATCACCTGGCTTGTATTGATCCACCACCAGGTTTACTTGCAAAATTCAATCTGTTCTAATAGATGTTGGGGGTTAAAATGCATTGGGTACCACATAATGTATTGTATCTACCAAAAGGAAGGAGGACAAGGACTTGTACATTTGCAAAGCAGCTTTTCAACTACAATTTATACAGAAATTTCTCACTGGTCCAGAGAACTTAAGTTGGAAAACAGTGGCCAGTACTGTTTTAAAGACTGTTGAAGGACTATGCTTGGATAAATCTTTGTTCTTGTCAGATCCCAGAAAAATCAACATATCCAGGTTGTCGGAGTTCTACAGTAATCATTTTAAAATATGGGCCCTTTTTCACGTGAAAAGGACTGAGTCTACATTTGGACATTTCAGGTGCATGTGGGACATCTAATTACAGCGATCATTAGATCCAATATCATAACACTTGGGTGTTTAATAAAATTGGCTGGCCCAAGTTTTGGAAGAGTTGAAGATGTAGTGGCTTTTTAAGAGTTAAATCTTTTAGATTTGTTGCACAAGTACTACTGAAATTACAATCTGCTTTTACAACAGAAGAAACCAAAATGCTTCAAGGTTACTGTGAGGGAGAGTTTATCCCTAATGAAAAAGACTCGTTTCCAAATCTGTTTCTTTCACCAAAGTTAGCTGAATACATATGAATTTTATTGGAGTCTGAAAAGTTGACAGATATGAATTTGCATGTAAGTAGTGGTAAAAAGTTGTATAAAGCTTGTGTAAAATCTTTTAACAAAAAGGGATTATATAAAACAGTTGATACACCATGGTGTGCTGTTTCTGAGATGGGTAAAAATGTCAGACTAGAATGGAAAGCACTTTACAAGCCACAGTTGACTCAAAGAGCTGGAGACGTACAATGGAGAATTCTGCATTTCATTATTGCTGTTAATGCTTTTATTTCTGTTTTAAAGCCAAATGTTGGCTAAGAATGTCCCTTTTGTTGTCAGAGGGAGACTATTTTTCACACCTTTATGCACTTTCCCAGGCTTAAGCCTTTATTTAATGTTTTGAAAAATCTTTTTAATTGTTTTAATGAGGAGTGTTTTGTGCAAACTTTTATTTTAGGTTTGAAATATGGTCAAAAATTTAAATACAAGTGTTGTTTATTGAATTTTTATTTTGGGAAAAGCCAAAATGGCTATTTACATTAGTAGAAGAGATAAAATTGAACAAAAAAGTTAACATAATGTTGAAATGCTAACAGCTATGATCAAATCAAGGCTTTTAATTGATTTTTGTTTTTACAAAGCTATGGACTTTAGGGATGCATTGATACCAATACTGGTATTGGTATCGATCCAATACAGTGCTCATGAACTGGCTCTCGTACTTGGAAAAAAGTGTTTCGATACCAAAAACCAATACCACACAATGTAGTGTACGTACAGCACTCATTGTACAGACATTGCTGCACAAAGAAACAGCAGCAGCAGAGCACAAAATGTCCATGGTTTGGATGTACTTCAAGATTAATGACACAAATCAAAGCATAGCAGACTGCAAACTGTATTCTGCCAAAACATCGAGAGGAGGTACAACAAAAGTTCATACAATACAAGCAACTTAATAAAACATCTGAAGGCTAAACATAAAAGCGAGCATGACGAATTTAGTGCTAGCTGCAGCATGCAACAACCAACTTTGCAACAAACATTAGCAAGGCGAGAAAAAATGTCGGCAGATAACCCCAGGGCAGTGAAAATAACAGCGGCACTCACCCAGTATATTGTTCTTGACGATCAACCACTGTCAGTCGTTCATAACGTAGGATTTCAATGCCTTCTTAATGTTTTGGAGCCCAAGTATTACACTCCCAGACATTATCATGTCACAGACTTGGTGAAAAAGCATATCATGAGCTTGTTTCATGGCATACCTGGAGTCAGCTTTACCACTGATATTTGGACTAGCAGCGTGTGTCCAATGTCTCTCATCAGCTTAACTGTACAATGGATAGATGGGGATTTCACAATCAAACAGACCGTGCTGCAAGCGAAGCAGTTTCGTGGCTCTCATACAGGCCAGGCAATAGCAAGTTTATTTGAGGAAATGATTGAAACTTGGTCCATTCCAAAAAGTTCTGTCCATGTTGTACTCTGTGATAATGCCAAAAATATGATAAAGGGGACTGATGATGCTGGACTGCCAAGCCTTTCGTGTGTTGCTCACACACTCCAGCTGGTTGTGTCGGAGGGTCTTCTATCACAGTGAAGCATTGCTGATGCTGTGGCAGTCAGATGCAAAAAAAAAAGACACTTTTTCAATGTGGAGCAAAACCCGCTCTACTGCATTGCAACTATACTAGATCCAAGGTCACTAAATAGTCTAATATGTGTATTGTAATTCATTTAGATTCATTATAACATGGACTCCATTTCCCAGCATACACAGTGGTCTACAAATATGGCCACCCCGGACTCCACTTCCCACAACACACGTACACTTCCACGCTCACATTCGCCAGACATTTAATGACACACACCTGTTTACAATCACTTACTCATCACTGTGCACCTTTATAAGCCTCCTTCTGTTACAGCCTCACCAAGAAGTAATTGCTCAGCTTACTTTGTGTTCTGTTATTACCAAGCCATTTATTTTGCTCTGGGTTCCCTGGTTTTGATCTTTGCCTTTGCTCACATTTTGGATAACTTTGACCACGAGTTTGATTTACGATTTGGATTTGTCTGCTTATTTAATAAACTACACGATCACCTGCACTTGCATCCTGCTTCGATTCTCTGTTCTAACAATAACATATTAAAACGTAGGAATATGCACGTTTGTGGTCGTTTATTAACATTATTATAACACTTTATTACTGATGATTTACAGATTTAAATATGGATGTCAGTTCACTAAATTTCCTTTTAACTTTTACTTTTAGGTCATTGTTATTAACTAAAATAATTTGACATAAATCCTATTGTGCATATCCTCAGCAAATGTGTTTCCTGTTGTAGATATAAAGATAGGTTCTTTTACAACACTGACAGAGCCAAGGAGCCCAAAGAAATTGTGATTCTGGAGCTACAGAAAATGTCTGCTGGAGAGGCAGCCAAACTCAAGGAGCAGGAGGAACTGCCTACTGGAAGGCCTTGCAAGGACCAGCCCAGTAGCAGTCTGGATAGCATGTTTGATGAAATTGCAGATGAGCATGCATCTGTATCACTGAGCAGTGTTCCAGTAGCTGATGCCATACAGTTGGAAACATACCTTGATGAGACCACACTGCCTCGTTCAGACAAACCTTTTCAGTACTGGTCAGTTAACAACATACGATTTCCATTTCTAGCTGAAATGTCACAAAAATATCTTTTGGCTCCATGCAGTAGGTGGAAAATCAAAGATTGTTCAGCTCTATCACACAGAGAATAAATAGAGCTCAATACCAAGCCAGGACCCTGGAGCTTAAAGTGGCAATGCTACCTGCTGCCCATACATTCGACTGAATTTAATGTAATTATTTAAGTCAAGGGAACCATTATTTATATCTCAAATCACAATTTGATTTGTAGAGCAAGCAGTTCAATACAAAATGATAAAATAACTGAAAATAACTAACAGCAGAAACAATATCTGTAATAAAATAGAGTAACAAACTTGTTCATATATGCTCCTCTTAAATGTAGCTCAAATGTGGAATCTACTTAACTGTACCTTAACCCCTCTAAGGATAGTTCTGTCCAATATACAAAGATACTGTCACATATTACAAATGGATTCACAGATTAGCATATCTGATGAACACTGTGTGATGAATGGCTGACAGACCATGTGGTGTGATAAGGTTTCCTTTGAGATAGCAAATATCTAAAAGCATATAGAAATTGAAAGTTCATTTTAAGTATTAATATAGTCAATGAGTACAGACAGAAAGATAAATCAGAAAATAATCTATGCACATTCAAAGACACATGGTGAGAGTTGCAGTGGCACAGCGAGCAGCACTGCTACATTACCACCCCATTACCACCCGGGTCAATCTTGAGCTATTAAGATTACTGCCTGTGTGGAATTTCACATGTTCTCCTTTTGTCTGCTTAGGTTTCTTCCAGGTTCCAAATTCCAAGATGGCAGCGTGGCAGTAGCATGCAACGGCCTCTCCAGATCGAAAGTGGTGCTATTTTTGTCTTGTAGCCCTTTTTTTTTTTTTACAGCACATGGACATCAGAGAAACCGGTGTTCATGTTTACCATTGCCAGACACTGCTAAAATACAGAAAACATGCAACAATCAACCCGCATGATGATCTGCTGGAGAAGCTACGCGATCTCGGCTTGCTGCGGAGACCAGGCCTCCAGTCCTTGGCATCGCCTGATGCAGGTGGCCGGGGGAGGGGACGTCGAAAGTGGTGTGCGAGGAAGCGGAAGCATGGGAATAGGGCAGGGGTCCATGCTAGGCTAAAAGCAAACCCTAGCTGGCCGGCTTTCCAGTCCATCCGCTCTCCAATGTCTGCTCCCTGGACAATAGACTGGATTACATCCGACTCAAGCAGGCAACATAGCATGAATTTAAAGACCACTGCATCTTTGTTTTGGCTACACAGACCACATCTCTGTTATGCTAATTCCTGCATACAGATCACTCGTTAGATGCTCCAAACCGGGTTTGAAGCAGGTGAAATGGCTGCAGGACCCATCTCTGCTCTTCAGGACTGTTTTGAGCACACTGACTGGGACATGTTCAGGGAGGCTGCAACTGACAGCAACTCCACCAACTTGGAGGAATACACAGCGTCAGTGACCAGCTACATCAGCAAGTGCATTGATGACATCACCATCTCCAAGACCATCACCACACACTCCAACCAGAAGCCGTAGATGACTGCGGAGGTGCGAGCACTACTGAGGACCCACGACTCCACCTTCAGGGCAGGTGACAAGGCGGCCCTAAGAACAGTGAGGGCCAAACTGTCCCAGGCCATCAGAGAGGCAAAGCGCGCACACCCCAGAAAATCCACAGTCACTTCACAGATAGCAGCGACACGCGGTGCATGTGGCAGGGCATTCAGGCAATCAGCAACTACAGGACAACATCACGCACCTCTGACAGTGATGCCTCCCTTCCAGATGCGCTGAACTTCTACGCTCGGTTTGAGGCACAGAATGACGTGGCTGCGAGGAAGACCACCCCTCCTCCCAGCGACTAGGTGCTGTGTCTAAGCACAGATGATGTGAGAAAAACTGTGTGCAGAGTCAACCCATGGAAGGCTGCTGGACCAGACAACATTCCTGGCAGAGTGCTCAGAGGATGTGCAGATCAGCTAGCAGATGTTTTCACTGACATCTTCAACATCTCCCTAAGCAGCGCCATTGTTCCACCGTGCTTCAAGGCTGCCACCATCGTCTCCAAGCCGAAGAAGTCTCCAGTGTCCTGCCTCAATGACTACTGTCCCGTTGCACTCACATCCATCATCATGAAGTGCTTCGAGAGGCTCGTCATGAGTCACATCAAGACCGTGCTGCCCACCTCACTGGACCCGCTGCAGTTCACATATCGCACCAACCACTTAACAGATGATGCCATCGCCAACACCCTACATCTGGCCCTCACCCACCTGGACGAGAAGGGCACCTACATTTGAATGCTGTTCATAGACTTCAGTTCAACATTCAACACAATAATTCCTCAGCACCTGACTGGAAAGCTGAACCTACTGGGCCTGAACACCTCGCTCTGCATCTGGATCCTGGACTTCTTGACTGGGAGACCTCAATCAGTCCGGATCGGGAACAACTTCTCCAGCACCACCAAGATGTGCACGGGGGCCCCTCAGGGCTGTGTGCAATCAGCCCTGCAATCAGCAGAATCCACTGCTGTTCACTCTGCTGACTCACGACTGTGTAGCAATGCACGGCTCCAATCACATCATCAAGTTCGCCGATGACCGTGGTGGGTCTCATCAGCAAGAACGAGTCAGCATACACAGAGGAGGTGCAGCGACTAACGGACTGGTGCAGAGCCAACAACCTGTCTCTGAATGTGGACAAAACAAAAGAGATGGTTGTTGACTTCAGGAGAGCACGGAGTGACCACTCTCCACTGAACATCAATGGCTCCTCCGTGGAGATCGTCAGAGCATCAAATTCCTTGGTGTTCACCTGGTCCCTCAACTCCAGCTCCATAACCAAGAATGTCCAGCAGCATTTCTACTTTCTGTGAAGGCTGAAGAAAGCCCATCTCCTACCCCCCATCCTCACAACATTCTACAGAGGAACTATTCAGAGCATCTTGAGCAGATGCATCATTGTCTGGTTCGGAATTTGCAGCTCATTGGATCTCAAGATCCTGCAGCGGATAGTGAAGACAGCTGAGAAGAACATCAGGGTCTCTCCCCTCCATCACAGACATTTACACCACATGCTGCATCTGTAAAGCCACTAGCATTGTGGATGACCCCACACACCACTCACACACACTCTTCGGCCTCCTGCCATCTGGAAAAAGGTACCGAAGCATTCAGGCCCTCACGGCCAGACTGTGTAACAGCTTCTTCCCCCAAGCCATCAGACTCCTTAATACTCAGAGACTGGACTGACACACACGTACACACACAAACACACACACACACTCTCTCTGAACTGAACAACATCCCACTCCAATTGCAATATTTTGCACATTCCTACATTGACTCTCTTACATTTTTGCTGCTACTGTATTATAAAAATATAGTATTTAATTTATTGTCAACTGCTATGCCCATATTTGGTATAATCTAATTTGCTGAATACTCAGTCATAGCATGTTATGTTTACATTTATACCATTTTTAAATTATATTGTTACTCCTTGTAACCTATCTTCTGCACTACCTGTTATATCAGACACTTCCACACTAAAACTGTGTACTGTTTGGTGCTACATTGTCACTTACTGTGCCTACTGTCCTGTTTTAGTAGTTACTGTACTGTCCTGTGTTTTTAGCACACGTCTGCACGTGCACTTTATGTAGAATGTTTGCAGATCTCATTTAGTTCTGTGTCGTCTCATGTGGTTAGTGTGTTGTTTTATGTAGCACCATGGTACTAGAGGAAAGATGTTTCGTTTCACTGTGTACTGTACCAGCTGTGTATGGTTGAAATGACAATAAAACCACTTGAACTTGAACTTGAACTTGGTTCTCTGGGTTCCTCCCAACTCCAAAAAATCTCCCGATGTAGGGTAGTCAATCTACAGCCAGTGTTAAATGCCTCAGATCCACCATGATCATGACCAGGATAAATCAGTAACTAAAAATTAATGAATTAATACATGAATGAATCAACGATGCACATAATTCATTACTGGATATAAAAACACACCCCCAGCCAATTAGTCAAAAGGTTACACATATCATAATTCTAACCACAATTGTGCATCAGAAACCCAGATGCAAAGATAAATATGTTCAGCTTGAACAGTCATGGGCAAGAGTGTAAAAGTGTTCTTTAAGAGTATGAGTTTATGTGCACATGGTATTGAGCTGGTACCATGTGAAAAATATTTCTCTTGTTGCTGCATCTAATAGCTACAGTCCTACTGCACCAACTCAGAATGGTGGGCTTGGACAACCAAGAACGTTTTGCTGCTAACATAAAAGAGACTATGGAAGCCTCACTGCAGTAAGAGACAAGAGAAAAGTTATTTAATTTTGATTATATTTTAAGTAACCACTTTGTATGATCCTGCTCTTTCATTTCAATAGCTCATGTTTGTAAACCTACTGTAGGCAGGGCATCAGTATGGAGTTTTGACCTAACTTTGGAGGACATTACTATTCAAATGGAGACCACCTTTATCTATAGTCCTAATATCTCTGCCACTGATATAATGATAAGATAGACACATAGACTTCTGCTTCCTCGTATTAAAGAAAGGTATTCTCATACACAGAATAGCTTGTTTCAACATGACATCACGTCACTGCATTGCTGTGGTACGAAATGCAAAAGGAGGGCAGGAAGTGATTTTCTAAATAGGAAGCACTATCACAAACTCAAAATGCTTATGTTTTGTGTCGCAAGTATTTCAATTCAGTAGAGAAATCACTCCTCTTCATAATATAAGGATCACATCCAACATATCTTGTGATTTTCTGTTTGTACCTTTCTCCTGTAATAGTGCCTAAACCAGTACAGTACGGACTTTCCTCCATCTTGTCTATTCTGCTTTTCACTTCCTGCCACCCCCCGAATTATGCACGTCATCAAAATCACCTGACTGCAAAAAAGCTATTATGCATGAAATGTTAAAAAGTAAACATGATTTATTTGAAGTTTATATTTCATTTAAATTAAATATTACGTGGAAAAGGGCGCACAGTGGCTTAGTGGTTAGCACGTTTGCCTCATGCCGCCATGGTTGGGCGATTCCTGACACTTCCCTGTGTGTGCGGAGTTTTCATGTTCCCTCTGCAGGGATTTCCTCTGGGTACTCTGGTTTCCTCCCCAGTCCAAAGACATGCATGGCTGATTGGCATGTCCAAAGTGTCTGTGGTGTATGAATGGGTGTGTGAATGTGTATGTGATTGTGCCCTGCAATGGATTGGCAGTGTGTACCCTGCCTTGTGCCCGATGCTCCCTGAGATAGGTTCCAGGTTCTCCGTGACCATCAAGGATAAGCAGTACAAAAGATGGATGGATGGATGGATTAATTGACAAAGATTATAAGATAACATATGCATTCTCTATTGTGATGTATGAAAAAGTATATGTAAAGTATATATAAAATAACAGCAATAGTACTATTTGCCCATACATTCTGGCCTATGCTTCTGCTGTATAGCCAAATGGTACTGGTCACATATTCTCTAACTAACTCTATACAGAGGGGTGTTTTTCCAGTAAATGCAAGGGACCTTTGTATCCACTAGATCTTAGAAAACAAAACTCTAGTTCAGAGGCTGTCGCTACCTCCCAAGATAACCAATGGTAGATATTTATTAGTGGAAAACAGTGGGGGGTTTTTTTAAGATACAAAAGGCTGCCTCATAAAACCACTGTGCCCTGATAAGATAAAGTTTCTGAGGACACAAGAACTTTTTTATTGCTTAGCAGATAAAATGCATGTGTGAATTGTCAATTTACACTGTAAAAATCACCAGCACAGATAATTTAACTTGTATAATTTAAGGTAAACAATATGGAAATTTGGCTATAGATAAATTTTGATATTTATGTTAATTTAATTGTATACACATATGCACACTGACAATTTTTTTCTACATGCAGCTTTTACATTCAGTTGTCCATAACAATAACTTACACAAAAACAAAAAAAATCTCCTAAACATTTATTCTGTTTTTCTACTATCTATCTATTATTTTTAAACAAAATTATGTTACCATGCCACCACATCTCACAGAACTGCACAAAGTTCTATCTATTAGCAATAACTGAGCAAAAATAAGCACAGTTGTTATTCTGATTCATTTTTTAAAATCTGACTAGAACATACAGGCACAAGCTGTAAAAGCATAGTCATTTTTTTTTTTAAAGGCCAGAGTTCTTCACTGTGCCAACATGTTCCAACATCACACTATGTCATATCAGTCCACATTTTACACTTTATCGGATGACCTAATAGACTTTCCATCTCTTACCTAATTAGTGAAGCCACCAGCCAGACTATTTAAGCTCTGTGAGATGTAGGTACATTTGTCTTTCATGCAGAAAGTACCCCAGGTAAGATTTCAGTGCTTAGGGTTTATAGTAGTCTGGCAAAAATTTATATTTGTCTATTCCTAAATAGTAAAACAAATGACTAAAAATAACCTCTCTCCTTGACAAAAGAATTACAAAACACAAGAGGTGCTATCAAAATGGCCAGACTCACACTTATTGCAGGTATTTAAAAACTGCTTTCAAGTTGATATTTGGTTGTATAATATATTACACTGATATAAAACTTCTGCTTTTTGTAGGATTGTGCCTGGTGCTGTGTCACTTTGGTAAGTCATGCAAATTTATAATACCCAATAAAATCACTATCTGTAACTTCTTTTGCGGTTACTTCATTGTTTTATGTATATTGGTGTCTTCATTTTACAGCAACTTCCAGGCAACTGGCGTGTTATTTCACCAACTGGTCTCAATACCGACCTGGATCTGGGAAGTACATGCCTGCTAATGTAGACCCCTTCCTGTGTACACATCTGATTTATGCCTTTTCTATGATTAACCATGCCAATGAACTTGTCACATATGAATGGAATGATGAAACCCTCTACCAATCCTTCAATGCTTTAAAGAAAGCGTACGTATGACAAAATGTATCATGTATGTAATGTAATGATAATAGTAATGGTAATTATCTAACCATTCACAATACCAACATGAAACCAGATAGAGTGTATTTATGATGTTTCCTGTATCTCTATAGTAACCCCTACCTTAAAACTCTTTTGGCTGTTGGTGGATGGAATTTTGGCTCAACTCAGTAAGTTTTTTTTTTCTTCACTTTATTTATAAATAATAGTTCTCTGATACTATATCACAGTCTAACATTTATTAGATGAATTTGTACAGACAATGCAACTCATGACAAATAAATCTTCCTCAGGTTTTCCATTACGGTCTCCTCATCTGCCAACCGTCAAAAGTTCATCCAGTCATCCATCTCATTCCTAAGGACACATGGATTTGATGGTCTAGATTTGGATTGGGAATACCCAGGTTCCAGAGGTAGTCCTCCTGAGGACAAACAGAGATTTACTTTATTGTGCAAGGTAGACTTGACCATGTAATCCAACACTGTATAAGCTGTAACTACCTGATGTAACTAGTTGATTTAAAAAGAGTTTGTCCATTTTTTCTGGTCTGGTCTAACCACTTCTTCGGTTGGAATTTGATCAGGAACTGGTGGAAGCTTATGAGGCAGAAGCTAAAGCTACTGGACGGCCTAAACTCATGCTTACTGCTGCAGTATCTGCTGGCAAAGGGACAATTGATGCTGGATATGAAATAGCAAAGATTGCAAAGTAAGGTTTAAAGTTCTAACTGAAATACATTGGCAAAATGTATCCAACTGGTAGGCAAGAATAAAAAAAAGTAATAATATCAGTTAGGAAAGAATTATGTTCTCTATCTGTCTATCTATCTATCTATCTCTTTGAATTTCATAATCGATATTTGACTGAATCTCTAGCTATCTTGACTTCATCAATGTGATGACTTATGACTTCCATGGTACTTGGGAGAGCTTCACAGGGCACAACAGCCCCCTTTATAGGGGATCTCAAGACTTCGGAGATCTTGTTTACTTCAACACTGTAAGAATTCTCTGGATCAAAAATATGTCTTGTTTTAAATTGTTTTCCTCAATGTAATGTCTAAACGTTACAGTTTAAACCTCTAGCATTCATTGTGTATTACAAAACTGAACAACACTGATGTTTGTTTCTTAAGGATTATGCAATGAAATACTGGAGGGACAACGGTACCCCTGTGGAGAAATTGAGGATGGGATTTGCCACATATGGTCGTACCTTCCGCCTCACTTCTACAGCTACTGGAGTGGGAGCTCCAGCCAGTGGACCAGCCTCTGCTGGACCCTATACCCGAGAGGCTGGCTTCTGGTCCTACTATGAGGTATTGTCAAAAAGTTCAACATAAAATAGTTCTCAGTTGCATTTTTACCAAGCTGTTAGTTGATACCACATACCACTTTCCCCAGATCTGTGGATTCCTTCAAGGAACAAAACTTGAGTGGATTGAGGATCAGAGAGTACCCTATGCTGTGAAGGGTGGTGAATGGGTTGGCTTTGACACCAAGGATAGCTTTGAGATCAAGGTACTTAAAATTTTACAGAGTAACAAAGGAAAGCTTTTGGCATAAAGGCAATTATACACATCATACATTCTTACTCTTACCACTCCTTTCCTCATAGGTACAATATCTGCAAAGCAACAAGTTTGGGGGGGCTTTTGTTTGGGCTCTGGATCTGGATGACTTTGCGGGCGAGTTCTGTGGGCAGGGGAAGCATCCTCTTATGGGTCACCTACGCAAGCTCCTGGATATTGGTAGGTAGCCACTGATACCTATTACCTATTACGTAACTGATAACCTCAAACCCAAATCTTAGTCACCTGATTTTGCATTCTAGATATGCCTACACCGCCTCCTACCACTACTCCCAAACCTAGTGATACAACCACACCAAAGCCCACCACAACTACCACAACTACCACACATGAACCTGGAAGTGGATTCTGTGCTGGAAAGCCTGATGGCCTTTATGTTCACCCTGAAGACCCAGCTAAGTTCTATAGTTGTGCTGGAGGTAAAACATTTTTAGAGAGGTGTGCAGATAAAACAGTTTTTGATGACACATGCAAGTGCTGTGTGTGGGCTAAGCCTTAAACTCAATAGCTTTCAACAGTAAAACCTAAATTAATGCTGTACAAGAACAATGCCACTTTATATTTAGGAATTAATATAAGGTAAAATTCCTGAAACAGTATTGGTAGAACCCTTGATGAACAGAACAAATTGTGATTAGTCTTAATTTATCTTCAGAGCACACACACACACACACACACACACACACACAAACATTCAGAACACTGTTGTTTACGGACCCGTGCCCAATGTGTCTTTTTAAACATTTTAAATCCTGCTGTAAATGTTCATTAACAATCATTGATATTAAACTCTTAAATATGTTTTTAGTTTTGAAAATTATAATGTTTATACCACATTAATTTGTCTATTTTTTGAGCAATAAAACAAATGTTTTGAAGCAAAGACCATTTAATTCATTGTATTTGTATTTGTTTTTTGAATTAAAAAAAATGCTGCAGTTTTAATCTTTTCAGGAAAATGCAACCCTTTAAATGCTCAGAATATCACAAAGCTCACTAGGTCATAGATTTATTTTATTTATTTATGGCATTTGGCAGACGCCCTTATTCAGAGCGACTTACATTGATCTCATTTATACAACTGTGCATTTGAGAGTTAAGGGCTTTGCTCAAGGACCCAGCAGTGGCAGTTTGGCAGTGCTGGGATTTGAACATCTTAATCACTGAGATACCACTTCCGGATAAATAACTGTTGATAGATAGTGTTGAAATTTTTGTGTAATAGAGCTAGAATTATATACAAGATTCTTACAATATCTACATCTATCCTTAAGCTGAGATGTAACAAAAAAATAAGAAGTTGTGATTTACTGAGACTGATAGCATAATCATGTTAATGAGCAAGTAGATGTTTATGTGCCTTTCCCCCCACTTTTGCAAGGTCTGTTTAACAGGAAGATGTGGGCTGTAACAATTTCTCTGCAGGCACACTGCTTTCTTCACAAATGTGAAATAGTCAAATATGTTTTTTCTTGAGCCAAATCAGTTGTAAGTTAGTTTTGTGTCAAAGAAACTAATAACATATAACAGACAATTGTTCTTCTTAGTTTTAAGTGTACTGAATCACTAGTCAAGATTCTTTCTTCCCACTCTACAAACATACATGCAGATTAGCTGTTAATTTTCTGCCTCTATTTATTAGCATCATTGCCTTTCCACAAAACTTTTTAGTGTATCACAAAACTGCATCAGCTGTGCATTCCTGACTACAGCTGGCAGCAATGGCCAGCTCTGTGACAAATTACTCAGTCTGCATGTTTTGGGAAGGTAAATACATTGAAAAAATATATAGAATGATATTTGAGGACATTATTAAATACATGATATTATCAATTAGTAGTATTGTCCTGTCAAAGTCCACAAAAAGGTCTTATTCACACAGAGGACATTGGAGGAGACAGCAACTTAAAGGCTTATTGGGACCAAAAATTTTTGTAGGTACAGTTATGAACTAACTTAAAGTAAAAGAAAATTAAAACCATGACAGTATGTTCTATATCCGGGTGTCCGTAACTATAATAGGATGCACTGGAGTGCTATCAATTACTATTTTATAAGCTTCCAATAATAAGGGTGGGAGCCATATTGTTAAATTAAAATTAAAATCAGAACAGGGGGAACAGTGGCTTTGTGGTTAACATGTTTAACCCCAGAGCACCTCTGGGGTTGGGGGTTTGAATCCTGCCTCTGCCCTGTGTACGCAGAGTTTTTGTGTTCTTCCCGTGCTTCATGGGTTTCCTCCTGTACTCTGGTTTCCTCTCCCATTCCAAAGATGTGTGTTGTAGGCTGATTGGCATTTCCAAATTGTCTGTAGTGTGTCAGCGAGTGTGTGAATGTGGATGTGATTGTGCCCTGTGGCATCCTGGGATAGGGTCTAGGCTCCCCCGCAACCCTGTGTAGGATAAGCGGTATGGAAAATGGATGGATGGGTAAACAGAACACTTGTCGCCATCTACTAGTCAAAATAAAAAATTGCAGAATAAGTTAAATATATTCAAGAAGACTAGTAATGTAAATTAGGAATGTATAAACAATTTTCATTCAATGTGCAGTTACTGAATTCTTGATCAATTTAAAACCTTGATAAAAAATACGGCCAACATAAATAAAATAGATAAAATACACTCACAACATACTGTAGTACTACTGAAAAATTATGGTCCTAAGCTTTAAAGATTTTTGGACTCAGCTCTATTCAAACAACAAGGGACACAGCACTGTGGCATGTTGAAAGTACAAGAGTGTCATCCAATGCAGTAGAAGCTTGGACCTGGAAACCGTATTATCAGAAGTTTATTATGTCACAGCGTAACAAGCGGATGTTCCCTTACTGGAAATGATGTCATGTTTTCTGAAGGAACTTTTTTCCAAAGATTTCAGGACAGCATAACATATATTGTATCGTCAGGTAGGCATGGCCTATTTTGAGAGTCTGCATAGGTCAATGATCATGTGCAGTTTGGGAAGAAATGCCATTTGATGCAGATAGTTGTCTGTCTGTGATCACAGTGGTTTTACATTCATTCTGCTATAACTTCAGAGACCTGTCCGTGATCCCAGGGAGTTTTGTGCCCAAATACCCTTTTACATTAATTCTGCTATAACTTCAGAGGTCCGTGATAGCTGTTTGAAAAATACTGTTGTTATGAAATGCTTGTTTCACTTAAATAAGCTCAAAGTCTTACTGAATTTAAATCAATTCTATCATATGTCCTAATTTTCATGACTAAAAATATGCAGTGAAACCTTAGTTCTTTTTAACCTCAGTATCGTTTCCACTGCTGTTGCCCCATTATAAAAAAAAAACAACTCATAATTATCCACGTTTTCATACTCAACTTTATTTACACAGAAAGAGCAAAGTTGGCAGTTTGAAGAACCAGTTATTACAGCATTTACAGGATTTAAAAAAAAAAAATTGAAAAAAAAATTGAAAAAAAAAAACAGATAGGAATAATAACTAATTTGGTGGGTACCAATAATGGCTAAAGAATCATTAAAGATGGATGAACCAAGTATAAATATTTCACTCAGCAGCTCAGAAGGAAAACATTTGATATTAGAAGCATGCAGTAGGAAATGGCAGACATACTGGGACTAATGTCAAACAGGACGACATTATTATAAGATACAAAGGAACACAAATAAAAAGAAAATCATTCACATAAGTAGAGAGTAGCGAGTAATTTTCACACAACTAAGATCAGGGCATTCAAAGCTTAGCCATACATTACATATCATAGGGAAACATAATACCAGTCTGTGTAATGATTGTTTAATAGAGGAGACCGTAGAGCATATTTTAATGTTGTGTCCTGCATATGAAATTGAAAGGAGGAATTGCAAACCTTAGGATGTCAAGAATTCACAGTAAGTAATATATAAAATGATGGTCCAAGTGCGAGAAAACAAATGGAAACAATCATGAGATTTATTAGGACCAGTGGATTAAAATATAGGATATAGGGAATATGTATTAAATATAGATTTAATTCTCTTCACACTCCATCACAGTGGGTAGCGGTATGCACATCTTAAGTTGCTTCGCAACCCGCCAGAAAAAAAAAAAAAAAAAAAAAAAAAAGCAGAAGAGGAAGAAAAGGACTTTTAGCCAACTTCCGGCAACAAATGTAAGCTTGTTATCGTTGTTGTAGCTCTCGTAAGTGATTACTTACGTTAGCAATTTTTAACTTTATTTGACGTTCTATGGAACTACGGAAGCCCTAAGCGGCCATGCGTTATTAATTTTTTTTTCTTTTGTTGTTTCTCGTGATCTCGACTTAATTTTTCTGTGTACTCGACATCCATCGTCCCGAAGTCAGTGGAGTTTTTAATGTTTTTATTTTTTTGTTAAATGCCTGAAATAAGGTCTGCGGTTAACACAATCTCAAGATATGTTCAGGTTCTACACGAAGACATAAAGTACATCAGTAATACCTCACTCAAGATTTTTTTAAAGATTTTACGGGTCTTGAAAAAGACGGTTGCTAACAAGTGGCTAAATGGGACTACAGAGTTTGTCGGGGACATTAAGCGTCATCACGCCGAACAGGAAAACTCCTCTACTACAGCCTCGTTGTCTTTATATTCACGCTCTTAAAACTCCAACTTTCCAACTTGTAGATTTATCAATTTATAGTATTTTCCAATTGTATTGTGTGTTATTTTAAATAAAGATTGAAAGAGTTGTCGGAAGCTTGGTGACGTTTAGTCATGTGACCGTAGTGTAGTTCGTTTGTAGCCTAACATTAGCAGTTTACTTCTGGCAATTGTATTTAAGCTTCAAAATTCATAAAAGTTGTGTTCATTTGTGAAGATTGTCTTAATGAACGAAAACATGTAAGAATCATAAACTTTTGTCGGTCACAGAGTTTATTTTCTGCAATAATACAAAAGCCAATGGAAAAAATCCTGTCTTTTTTGTGGAGGGAACCAGGGTGATGCTAACTTCTGGGGTGGCCTACAAAAATACCTCATCCCTGCAGGATTGACGACTTCCGCGTTAGTGTCCCACACTTGTGAAGGAGACACCCCTCTCTCTTAATGCGGAGATAAAGTCCATCTCTACAGCAGGCAATTTATTACATTTATGCCAACGTGCATGTAACACACCAGTCCCTTTCACAAAGCGCGAGATTTTCTCGGGATAAACTTACGTCTTGAGCAAACAACCTTTTGTTATATCGAGATCACGAGAAAACAACAGAATTGATTATTTATTTATTTTTAAATATTGCATGGCCGCTTAGGGCTTCCGTAATATACGGTTTGTTTCAGTCTAACGACTTTTAAGTGTTTAATTATTTATTTATTTAATCCACTAGTTTGCCTATGATTCTGCTTGACATATTATGACAGACATACGTGTGATTAAGCTAGCAAATTTATATGGCATATAAAACAAATAAGTTTTACATTTTTGGTGACGCTTTATAACGCGAGTATGTTGTCATGTCGCGGGAAATTCAGTTAACAGTGTCCCAATGTGACGTGAGCCAGAGACCTTACCAGTGCTCGAACTCGTGTACATGATATACTGATTCAATACCTACTGAACGAGCGAGCCGATTGAGACATACCCTAACCTAGACATGTTTATATGTTTATGGAGCAGCCTACCCCCAAGTCTCTGGTAGACTATAATGACTGTTGTATCTTTGATGGACATAAAAAAAATCTTTGAAAACTCAAAGATTGCTTTCAATGTTTAACCATGTATAAAAAAGATGTCTTCCCCTCTGGCTCTTGGTTATTTTATTTGTATTGTTTTCGTGATACATGTCTTGTTTGTTTGTTTTTATTTTGTTTCAGTTGTTGTGATTAAATAAAAGAATAATAATTTTTTTAAAAAATACCCCAGACTGAGGTGGAGTTTTCTGTAGTTTTGCTGGGGGTAGGCGAGGAATTACAAGTTGCAACCTAGCCTCGAACGCAGTAAAGGTGGGCGGTTACTGCTGAGCCTGTTAGGTTTCTTCGGTGTGGTCGCCATTTTGTACGTTTAAACCAGTCCTGGACCGTCGTCGGCTAATGATCTTATACGAAAACAGGTTTTAACAAGTCATATCCATATAAACTGGTAATTTCTACGTTTTATTTGTGTTAATTATGTATTTAAGTAAATGGTCTCGTAAATTTGCCAAGTACCTGGCGTTAACGTCGGTGTAATTGTCTAAGTCGACCAAATGTTGGTTGACTTAGCTCATTTAACTAGCTAACGTAATCTGAATATTGGTGAAATCCTAATGTTACGTGAAATCAAGTCATGCCTTACTTTGTGATCGTCTTATCAATTATATCAGTAGTTCGAAATGGTAGAAAATATGAGGCTATTCACAGCAAGTAGGTTGTCTTAAAAGGCTTTGTTTTCAGCGAAGCAACCTCGGCCTTGTAGTGGAACGTTTCGCTTTGTTAGCCATTTAGCTACTTAACATTTTATGTAAGGCTTGTTGATTTACTTGTATTGCCTGTGTTTTTTTAGACTGAATTATTCATTTCTATGTCAAACTATACGTGGTGTCTGAAACATGTTTAGTTAGCTAGCTACAGCGGTTATACTGAGAAACTCGATGCACATCGTCGCTACTTTTTCATGTAGAAGTCAATCATGTATAATCGACCAGGTCTTTCAAATTTCATTTTATCTCCATGTCATGTTATGATAATGCTTCATACAGATTACAGAGGGTTTAAAGAAAATGTCATGCACATGACTTTAAAGACCAAGTCTTTTACAATAGAACAAGAAGAGAAGAAATCAAGTTGGGAAATGATATTTGAAAAAAATTCTAATTTTAAAACTTGATGCCTATTTGTCTTATTAAACTGACTGTGTGCCCAGCACCATAATGGTGTTCTAAATGAAAGCTAGACATGGTTGAATCAGTGCTTGCTTCAGTAAATGTTGATGAACAATGTCTATTTCAGGTTCTGAAAAGCTAAAACTCAACTTGACAAAATGTGTAATTTCTTTGTGATCATGGCACTTGAAAATATACTCAAATAATATTTCATTAATTCCTCACTCATTTACCCACTTTATGAAGTATGTGGGGAGTGTTTTGTTTTCTTTTTAAAGGTTATACAGGAATTTCTTCTACAGCCCTGGTGATAACTGGATTCGGATAGAGGCCATCTAATGGAGAAATATCTTCTCTGAAGATTGGCACTTTTTATCTCCACACTCATCATTGAACCCCCCCCCCCCCCCCCCCCTTTCACATTGGATTTTTTTTTTTTCTCTTTTGAAAATTAAACTTTTACCCAATTTAAATGTCCTCGCCTATCTTCAAATTACCACAATGGGTGTGAAGAGATAGAAGACCCCCCTTCCCGCTCTCTCTCTCTCTCTTTCTCTCTCTCTCACACACACACACATACATACACAGACATACATCTTCAAGATTTTCATTCCTGCTCTTCCCGGCTCTCACCTCTGACATTTAGTCCGAAGATTTTTGTTCCCTCACCAAACAATTGTTTTTATTGAGGAATAGAAAAGGACTTTTCACCACCATTTTACTTGTTACAAAGCAATCTAAGACGAACAAGTTTCTCAGTGACGAAAGCCCCTCTCACCCTGTTCACTCTTAACTCATCGGTCAAGTGTTCCTTCAGGACCATAACAGCTTGGAGACAACCCAGAAGAAGTTCACCTGGTGGAGACATATTATCCATAGCAGGTGAATTGAACCCACCTAGTTAGTAGGGGGGGAAACTAAATCATTTGCAATTAAAAAAACACTTGTATAAACTTGTATGTGACTAGTCACAAGTTTTCCTAGATTTTTATAAATGTTAGGAAGGCCTAGAGTCAATGGAAATTTGAATGTTCTTGTTGCATTTTGACTAGGGAAATTCCAGAGGGCCTTGTAGCAGCACTTGAAGAGTTCCTGACCAGCAAGAGCATTCCCTGGCCATGACCAACATGAGCAATAAGGGAGATGATTGCTATTTCTACTATTATTCAACATGCACTAAGGTAGTATAGATTGTTTGAGATACAAGATAGAACATCATAGAGAGTTGCTTCTTTGCAAATGCTTCTACCTTGTGTGGGATATGGAAGGGGCTATTTGTTTTGAATCTTTACCCAATATTTCCTAATTCCCGTCCATGTTCTTATTTCCTTTGAAGGGTGATACTTGCCCTTTTCGACATTGTGAGGCTGCCATGGGAAATGAGACCGTCTGCAGTCTTTGGCAGGAGAACCGGTGCTTTCGCAATGTATGTAAATTCCGTCACATGGAAATAAAGGTAAGGTGTATTCTGAAACTACACTGGGTTTACATGAATAATTTTCTGACTTCAGCAGGTATCCGATTATTCCAGGGGTTTATTATGCTATTGCAGTTCAAGACATGCAATTAATAACACCTGAATTTTAGCCAAATCATTAGGTTATTTGGCACATACCATTATCCTTCTGTATCTACAGCTGCATGTTGGAGTAAGGCTGTAATTTCTGTAAATATGTAAAGTGAAGTGATCTGAATATTTTCTGAATGCACTGCTTTCCAAATGTAGCAGTATTGTATTTTCTGGCAAACTATACACTATGCTGTATTTCACAGAAAAACCGCAAAGAAATTCCTTGTTACTGGGAAAATCAGGCAGGTGGCTGCCAAAAGTTTCATTGTGCTTTTCACCACGAGAAGCCACGTTTCATTGATGGCCATTTTGTTGCCCCAGACAAAGGTATAAAACCAATTGGACATAATTTAAACCATAATCTTTTCTTTGGCTTTTTGACTGTAAATAATGCAGTCAGAAAACAAGTAATTTCTTTGCGATCATGCACAAGATTTGCTTTCAATTATTACCTCACAGGGCCTGTGGTGAGGAAGGAGAAAGAGGAAGAAACTCCACAGGACGAACATCTTTCGTCTGCTTCTGCCAACATTTCCAACACCACCAACCCGCAACTCAGAGGAGTCATCAAGGTGGAGACTCAAGAGAGCGTCCCCAGTCCCACACACCCACCAGTAGTCATTAATCCTGTGGACGATGAGGATGATGAAGATGGTAACATGATTCTTATTTGCTCCAGTGCTAGGCATGTTTTGTTTTAGAATCCTAAATGTCCTGTATTGCTGTTAGTAGATCAGTTTTCTGAAGAGGGAGAGGAAGCTTCTGGTGTCTCTCCAAAGAAACTGCTGAGCGGTAGTAGAGGTAATCTTCTTTCTAATGATTGCTTTCTATACTACACTGAGTCCTTTTAAAAATGTATTAAAGTGTTTTCCTTTTACAGATGAGCCACTGAATTTTGGTATCAAAACACTGGAGGAGATCAGGTTGGGGAAAGCTCTGAAGGCCAGTCAGACAAAACCAGGTAAAATATTAGTCACTTGTGTTGACATTATTTCTATTTCACATATCATAATAGTGCTCATACATTGTGGCTTTTTGTGTATTTTATCTTCGTCCCTTTTTCCAAGGCCCTGATGATTTCACCTCAACAAAACAGCGTAGCAACGGAGCTGACACAGAGAAGGAAACCGTTCCGTCAGTTAAACGGGCAACAGTTGTCACTACCAGTGGTATGCTAATAGACAGTAATTACCCCCTAAAATTTCCTTTGTTTGTTGTAGTGATACAGCCTTTCCAAATATAGTTAATTGGAAATTTTACCATTGGCATTCCTTGATGTGTCTTAATATTTGAATGTGCAAAATATGTTTTGTTGTGACACAAAGGTTGGTTAAACAGAAAAGCAGACATTTGTTGGCTGTTTTAGTATTTGTCCCCCTCAGTCAGTACTTGGTAGACCCACAATTGGTTGCATTTACATCTGCAACTCTTCTGGGATATGTCCAGCAGCCTTGCATATTTCGATCTTGATATTTTTGCACATTCTTCTTGGAAAAAGTGGTCAAGCTCTGTCAGACTGGATGGACATGGCTGACAAACAGCAGCTTCAAGTCTTGCCATAGAGTCTCAATCAGACTGAGGTATAACACAATGAGCTGTTCAGACCCATTCGGGTTCTTGGTTTTAGATAACTCCAGTGTAGCTTTGGCAATATGCTTGGAGTCATTATCCTGTTGGAAGGTGAATCTCCACTCCAGCCTCAAGTCTCTTTCAGACTGGAATAGGTTTTCTTCTTGGATTACCCTGTATTTAGCGCCATCTGTCTTGTCCTGAAACCTGACCCGTTTCCCAAGCCCTGCTGATGAAACGCATTCCCATATCATGATTTTACCACTACATGCTTTACTGTGCAGATAGTGTTCTCAGGGACATGAGCACTGTTCCCTCTATGCTAACTGTTCCCTCTAACTATGTGTGTTCAATTCTGATGATGCTTTTGTTGAGAAAACAAATAAAATAGACACACCTAAATGCATTTAAAATGTTAGTCTATTGGTACAATCTGTACGGCTCCTGTTTCTGTTCAGAAGGGTTTGACCAATAGAAATAGGCTTTGCTCAGCAAGAAAACTATTGAGGGAACATTGTTGGTATGCTGTGATGGGTTTTTGGCCAAAGATACTGATTTGTGCCAAGGTAGATGATGTGGATCTCTCCAACTGTTGCAGAGTTATTCTTGGCTTCTTGGTTGCTTCATTGATTGCCCTTCTTACCTATTCACTGTTTTTTGATGGGAGTCCTCCTGTAGGCAGAGCTGTATTCTATCCATTTTTCATAATAGATTTAATGGTGCTTATAGGTATTAATGGTATTTTATAACCAAACCCTGATTGATGCTTTTCCAGAACTTTGTCCTGAACTTTTGCTTAGTTTTTTTATTTGTGGTGATGTTTATTTAAGTATGCTCCAGACTTGTTCAGTATATTGACTTTATCATCTCTATGCGATTTTTGCATTGCCACAATATCCAATGACAATTATTTTTAATCATATTGTATGAATAGACCTGCCAGCCTTTATGTATTTTGTGTAGGAGACCTGCAATTTAATGAGTATGCTAGTGTAAGTTATCACTCAAAAATATGCCAAAACAGTCCATTGCAATCCAATAAAATGGGAGATGAACCAATCAACATATGAATCTGCAATGATTGGTATAGGTGTTTTGAACTTTCCAGTATTAACTGCCACAGTCTGGAGGCCCTGTCCTTTCTCGCATGCCACTAAAAAATGTCAAAAGCCTTTAACAATGAATTATCAGTTGCTGAAATTTATATCACCAAGTAATATATAATTTTATAGGCTTAAGTTAAATAAAACCTAAATGTAAAAAAATTAAATGAGGCTTTATTTTAGCACTTTCGTCAGCGAAACAACTCATACAGACTTGCTGTGTTGTGGTGTTGCAATGAGAAACAGCCTAAGGGCGTTGTGGGATATGGTATTGTGATTGACCTGCAAAGAAGAAGAGGATGATAAAGAGATGGAGTGAAACACATGCATGTTTCTCTTTCATTAGGCATGAATCCAAAATGTTTGCAGATTGCCGCTGTAACATTTGGTTCCCAGCAAGATCCATCACAGCGGCAGAACCTGGAGTGAAATAGCAGAATTTCTCCTGACTGGATTTTGGCGTGCTCAAACAAACCTGCACTAAATTGACAACAGACAACACCATATAAGGCATTTGATTATGTTTTATGTAATTTGTGTGTTAATATAAAATCTCCTGCTATATGGTAGACTATAAATACAAATTAATATAGAAACTGTTAGTATTGTTGCCCTTGTATACAAAACTTTGTACTTGTCATAGTGCCCACTCAAGCAGAAACATTCACATGGTGTGTGATGTGGCACTCCACCACTGTGGTGGCAAACTACCACCACGGTGTTGTGGTTGTCATGGCCACCAGCACAGCACTACTGTCAGGTATACGGAGAGTAGGGGAAAGCACAGTATAATTAGCTGTGCAGTTGGGAACTGCTTGCTGGTGTTGTGTATTCCCTGTGGTGCATATTTAGGTGTATGTCTGAGTGATGTCTCATACTAGTATGCTTTGATGTTAAATGGCAGAACGAAATATGTATGTTGGCGGGTCTGGTAATATAATCATAGACATCAGTGGATATTATGGCAGTGTAATATCATATGGAGATGACAAAATTGCTAAAACACACAAGCCTAGTACTTTAAAACTACAGTTTATTCAATTTGTTTCTACCAATGTCCTCCTTTTCAGAGTGTCCTGCTTTGGAGGACTCTGGAAAAAAGAAAATTACTGACAGGCTTGGAAAAAGATTTGATGAAGGTATATTGACATTGGATGTACTTCACCACCTCTTGTACGTCATACACATGTAAAATAAAAGTTTATAAAAGCAGCTTATAAGCATCATTTGCTTTGTTTAGACATGCTTGTAGAAGGTGGTCTACGGCTGAAAGGATCCCTTGCTAAGCGCCTTGGTGGATTTGTTGACTCCACTGAGGATAAAATCGATATGCCTCCCCTGAAAGTTACATGTAAGTGTCCCCATGTTTCATATTACCAGTACATCTGTATTTAGAACTTAAGAACCTCTTCATATCCGCTGTTTTAGCTCCGAGACCAGTGCATGAAAGACTTGGAATAACTCCTGACATCACTGCACCCAAGTCAATAAACAGTGAGCCAGTACCTTCTGGTGAGATCCGGATCAAAACTCTTGAGGAGATTCGTCAGGAAAAGGCTGCTAAATCTCAGATACAGTGCAAAGGAGTCAGAGTTGTCAACGAGGTACCCACAAATGCGTTAACGTCCACCAAAAAAGTAAAGAAGCCTGTCAGTGGGCCAAGTGTAAAGTCTTTCTCAGAGATCCTGCATGAGAAAAAGAAACTCCAGGAGACAAAGGTGGTGCTTCAGCAAGGTAGTACTAACACTGAGAAAACCGAGGGCCCTAAAAATACTGGAGTGATCAAACTGACCGCCCAAGCAGCAGAGATCAGAGTAAAGACGCTTGAAGAGATTCGTAAAGAAAAAGCTGCCAGAATGCAAGCAAAGCCTCAGGAAACCACAAGTGATGCTGCACCTAGTTCAAGTGATGCAGTGCCAAAAAGACAAATTCTTTGCATTGGCAAGACTGGATGTAAGATAAATGTTTCCCCCATAATTTGTTATTTATTGAATGGTTTAAGAATTTATAATTCAATTGACATTTATTAAATTTTATTTACAGCAGCTATCAACACCAGATCTCAAAAAGTGCAAGATTCTGAGAAGGGGGATTGCAGTGAAGAGGCAAGTCTAATTGTCCTTGTTGTCAAGTCATCATCTTCAGACATATAATTGCTATGCATTAAATCAAATTCTAAGATTTCTCCTATGTTTTTTGTAAATACAGTCCACTGTAACCAATGGAAAGAGTGACGCCTCCATTCAGGATGTAACAGTAAAGAGCTTTGAAGAGATCATGCGAGAGAAAAGACTTCGCAAGCAACAGGAGCGGGCTGCATCTGCTGTTGAGCCAGAGCAAGCTGCCCAGAAACCAATCCCAGTGCTTTGCAAAAAGAAGCCTCCTGTGTTCATCAGGCCAGGAATAACCATCCAAGCAAATTCATCCATACAAGAAGTCATTAGTCATCAGGCCTCCTCTCCTGTCCCTTCTATAGTACCCCAGAGGAAGTCTCCAGAAATGCAGAACAAGGAGAATTCTCTTACCACAAGTGTTAAGAAGTCCAAGTCATCCACTTCAATTGCACTTCCTATGCAAGTGTCAGAGATGGCAGATTCTTTAGGCCAACAATCACAGGAGCCACATTGGAAGAAGATGCAAGTAGTCACCAAGATGCCCCCAAGCAAAGCAGCTGAATTAAAAGGTACAATCTAGCAGAGTATATATATTTTTTACCAGGTGTTATCAAAATTGAATGGTGTTTATTGATCAACTTCAAGCAGCTTTCCAGTTATGTTAAATGTATGATTTGTGTCTGCGTTTCAGTGAGGCCAAAACTGAATGTAAAGCCATCCGTGATGAAGCCAGCTGCTCAGCTGAATCCTGGTAAAAAAAGGACAGCTGCAGACATTAATTGCTCTGCTGTTGCTGCAGTGAAACCTCTTAACGCTGTCCCTGCTCCTGATGTTGAACCACCATGCAAGCGGGCTCAGGTGAAGCATTGGACAGTACCACAGTAATGTGCAGAATTAATACCTAATTAAATTAACTGATGATCATCGAGTTCATTAATATTTCTGTGTCTGTTAGTTGTCTGCACCATCCTGCAGTTTAGAAGTTGAAGCCAGGGTGCAACAGGTGTCCTCTCTTGCTGAGCAGTGTTCACCTGAGCCCCTTTCTGTTCCACAAAGGTATAAGCCTCTCTGGTTTTTATGAATAAATGGTTGGAAATGTAGATAGAATGGCAGTAATAAATGTTGCACTTAGGGCTGGAAATGTTTTACATTTTCTGCATGTGTGATTTTAAGGCCTCGAGCTGTTTTATAGGAAAACTAAATGACCATTAACCCTTTTTACCAGTGGCTACACTGGTATATTTCACACTCCACAGTAGTGGTTAAATGGCTCTTATGAACGTAGATACTCAAGTCTATAGAAATGAGCAGTTTTCTGATTTCACATAAGTATACATAAACATAAGTATTTCTGTTTTTACCTAGCCACCTAGGGGCAATATTTAGAGCAAAGTTCTTTAAAAAAAAAGTGACTGGTGTTTTTCACACATTATTATGTATTATTTCTTCAAAGAAAATTGTGATATCAATCCCATTCCTGTTCTCTACCACTAAAATTCTGAGGTTATCCAAACAGAGGTATAAACCTCTCCCAATGGCATAGTGCCTCTAAAAATGGCACAAAGCATCAAAGAATAGCAGGCAATTTCTAGAAATTGCAAGCGTTGTTTAAAAAAAAAAAAAAGGTCCTAAAATGTCCAAATGGTGCAAACCACCAACAAATGACACGAAAAATGTCTCCAAATGGCACAAAAAAAAAAAAAATCAAGCGAACAAGTGCGCTAATGTTAGCTAGCTACCTATTGTGCCACTGAAATTATAAATTATTTTAAGCTTTCCATTGCTGAGTCTTTTTTTTTTTTTTTTTTTTTTTTTTTGTTCTTGCTCAATATTGATTTTTGTTCATTTTTAGCCTAAATAAATTTGGTACTGCAGTTTTAAAATGTAATAATTTTGATTTTTTTTGTAGCCCCATCATCAGTACTCCCACACAAGCACGGCCACGTAGGGTAAGTGTGGCTTCTGCGCGTGGCACTGCTCCTGCAGGAAATGCCTCCACAATGGACGACTTTGAGGACTTGCTGGATGAATTTACTGATGACAGACTAGAGGATGAGATTGAGCTGGACCCAGGCAAAGGCGAGGATGACCTCTTGTTGGAGCTTTCAGAGATGATTGACAGCTAAGATTGGTCTCAGGGAATACTTGTTCTCTTTCACTGAATTAGGTCAAGCCCTTTGTCCTTTAAAACATTCTTGATTTATTGAGCTGAAGCCTTTCTTTGTCTTAAACAAAAAATATATATATATTTTTAAACATGGATCAAAGTATGTTTTAGTTTTCTTTACTGTTGAGTAAAGGTAACTTTTGCCATTTACTTTTCCGGTCTATTTATGACTTTTTAAATGTTGCGTTTCTGCATATATTCAGTAAAATTCACTTCAATATAAATGGCTGTTGTAAAGATCTCAAAGAAATTCATTGAGCCATTAAATTATAATATGCTGATCAATTATTTGATCACACTGTACATTTGTGGCTTGTTTATGGTATCTGATTTGTTGAATAGTACATATAACTTGCCGCTAGTCATGTAATATTAATGCAGAAAGTGTTTATTTGTATACTGTGTATGCTTTGGAGAATTAAATGATAGAGGGCCAAGAAGGCAAGTGATGTCTTAATCAGTGCGCTCATTCATGTGAATTAATTTCCTATTTGAAATTGGATTTGCTAAATGTTTATTGACTGTGGATGGATTATATTATTTTAATGAAATGTTTGTGTCATGTTGAAACGGGATCTTGAATTTATGAATTGATGGTATAGATTTGTTTTCAGGATTTGAACATTTGTCAGGCCTACTATATGTTGTTGCTTGTATTTTGCTCTACATTAGGCTTATTTTTGAACCATTATCCATATTTCCTGTCCAAGTAATTAATGAGAAATTATGTTCCCTTTTCAGTCTCTTTCAGTTTACTGTTTGTAAAGGTTCTCAGGGACTGATTTAGCTTTCCAAATGTTTTTACCCTTGTCCTTGTCTCTATTGTTAGTAATTGCTATTTGACCTCAAGATGACCGTTTAACCTAGGGTTTCAAATAGGATGATCTATTTGGCATCTACATCATGGTTGGTGAAACAAGAGCATATGGCTTTATTAAAACATTTCTATAATTAATTTTCTTTGACATTGTGTAGCTGTTCCTTGATTTGCAGTTGTACAGTTGATACTGATCTCAGTATTTTAAAATTAATTATTTTCAAAATAAACTATATGGGATATGTTGGCAAGAATATACATAATTATTATTGCTATATACATACTAAGCATAATATAAATGTTATTGTTTTTGTACATAATATAAATACATAATTATACCAGAGTTTCTGCTATGAAATTTTGGTTCCAGCCAGCAATTCTGGGAATGATAATGTTTACTGGACAAATTGGGAAAAAATCTGATCATCTCATTTCTGTTTTTTTTTGTTTTGTTTTGTTTTTTTCTTTTCTTCTTTTTTTTTGGCACTAATGTTTTGGACTCTGCATTATGTATGCGATTGTGGTGGCAGGGGTGGGGTTGATCGTCACCTGTGGACTGAGAGGAGGCGGGTCCAATCACAGGTAACCCATGATTGGAGACGGGTCTCTGTAGCTCAGAGTAATGGTCGTGTTGAAAGGCTATTTCAATTGGCCGAGAGCCCTGTCGGTTACACATGCAAGTAAAGTTGTAAGTTACATTTTTTTTTATTAATTACCAACATATGTACAGATTTCATACAAAAATATACATCTCACAACATATAAATTAAGAAAAAAAATTTACAAAAACGTGGATGTGAAGTATATGATTGAAGCCATTGACAATCACCAGAAGTAACCTAAAGTTTGATTAATGAAAATGTATTGGTTAATGTAAAATATTATATGATGAGAGTATGAACAACAATGCTGTAGTATTGAGTAGAATTGTGAGTTTTCCTATTCGGCATGATTAAGTTTAATGTCAAAATCCTGAGTATAGGTTTTTTGAATGGGTTTTTGGTTAAATGGCTGGTATGTGATTAACATAAGCTCAAGATATTTTCACGTTTTATTCTTCGGCATACATTAATAATACCCCACTCGTAATTTTTTTAAACTTTTACCTGTCTTGAAAAAAAGGCAGTTGCTAACAAGTGGGTAAATGCGACTACAGACATTGTCAGGGATATTAAACGTTATCACTGGAAAACTCATCTACTACTGCCTCAGTATGTTACTCGTATAGAATATATTGACAAAGTGTAATCAATATGTCTAACTAATATTTGGATATGTTAATAAAGCATAATCTAATATGTTTAAGCAACATGAAGAATTATTAATTAGAGGCATAATGTAAGACTATAAAAAACGCTTTTTAATTAAGTTACATTCTAAGTGTGTACTGAGCTAGAAGACTTCTATGTTTTACTGCACAGCAGGCATAATCTAAAACTATAAAAACAATTTTTAATCAAGTAGCATACTAAGTGTGTAGACATTCACCAGAAGTGTGTTTCCAATCAAAGCCCCTTAAGCTTCAATACCAGTGTCAAAATAACAGATAAGACTTCTAGGAGGAAGGGTACCAGGCTGGGACTAGAGCCAGAAAATCATTAAGGGTATAAGGTGAATTATGGGACAAAAGTAAAAACCCTGTCCCCATAAAACATTTAAGAAAATACAACTGACAAAGCATGTGCCACAAATTTAAGGTTCAATTATTCATATATAGATATGAATAATTAATTAAGGCAATGGAGGTTGGTTTGTTTCTAGAAAGAAAAGGTGAATGCCCCACCTAGGGATAATTTTACTGCTTCAGAAAAGTATATAAACACATGTTTGTGTATGTATAATTCAGACTTTCTGCAGACTCTCTCACTTTATAGTTTCAGTAAAGTTGAATTACTTTTGACATCTATTAACCCTCTGACTCTTAAGTTTTTTGTTAGGCTGGAAAGATTGTTTGCCATGACACTCACACTCTTGAAAACTATTCCAACTCAAACTTTACAACTTGCAGATTTATCAGTTTATAGTATTTTCCAATTCTAGTGTGTTTTTTTTTTTTTTTCCAATTGTAGCGCTATAAATTCTATAGGAAACTTAGTGATGGTGACGTTGACAGCTGAGCAGCATTCAAAGCCATTGTAAATTAGTCTTTAAATGCACACCTGTGACCTCATTACATTAGTATTACTGCGCCCAATTATTTTAAAATGTCTGATTATTTTTGTTAATTTTGTTTTACTGGGTGGACTAAGTGTGGACGAGTGGCTCAAAGAGATAGACAGGGAAGAGGAGGAAGATAAAAAAGAAAGGAACTATGCTGAAATTATTGAAAGAGAAATTGAAGAGCTGGAAAAGTTAAGAAACGAAGCCGGTTTTGTGACCATCATATTCTGTGACCGTAGTTGGCGCTGTTGTCACTGTGCAGCTTGAACTCGGTTAAACAGATGAGTTCACTAACAGCAAACAATGTAAGTTCAGACTGTACGAAAATGAAGGTGAAGGCTGTGTGGAAAGTTTTTTTGGGTTTTTTTTAATGCTGGTTATTCACATCATAAATCTCATCTGCTTGTCACTTAAGATTAAACGCGGTGTAGTTGTTCGCAAAGTAGCCAATTAGTGTTCTTCAAACGCAACAAACAACCAACAACTGACAAGCTGACGTCACACAGACAACTTTAGGCTACTATATTTAAAGGGGCCATCATGTGACCTCACTGTTATGTGAATTCACTGTTACATGGACTCAGGTGACTTCTTTTATCTTCCCATGTATAACCAAAAGACGGTCACCACTCTGGTCAACAGCTGGACCTGGGCACAAGAGATCACACATTTTGATAGTTGTCATCACAATATGTGACCTCACTGTTACATTACTGAAAATTTCTGACACACTTATTTGGTATCGATTCCTTTAAAAATGTTGATGATAAAATTATATAAATACAAAACCTGGGTTTCTACATCACTTTCAAGCAGTTTCAGTACTGTTGTATACTGTTTGTGCCAAAACACCCCTGACATATTTCACTGGTCCATGTCACATGACTGAACAGCAAGTGTTCAGTTGCACACTGCAAATGTGCACGTTTTTTGTTGCTGGTGTTTTATTTTATTTTATTTTATTTTATTTGGGATTTTATTTTATTTTTACTCATATTAGTACAAAATTTGTATTTAATTGTGCTCATATTTTCATTTGTAATAAATTTGTTATTAATGTGTCATGTAATTTGCATCTGTGTAATGATATTTTTTTTTCTTCTTCTCAAAATGACCATTATTTTAAAAATCATATACCTATTTAAGAAATATGGAGGACCTGAGCACCCACGTGATTGGTGTGTATGGTATCCTAAGGCATAATTTGCAAGTGGTATCTATTCATAGTGGATAAAACCATGCTTATGGAACTGAAGAAGTATCCTCTCGAAGGAGAATATCCCAAAAATACAGCTAAACATCATCCTGAAAAGGAGATCCTCGAATTTCTGCATGATGGTAAGCTAATCAGTACAGGAAAAAAAAAGTAGCAAGGTAATTAAGGAAATATTCTTCGTGTGTGTGTGTGTGTGTAAAGGACATTTCTTTTTTTTTTTTGCTAAAAAACTAACTTTATGTAATAGAAAAACATGAATCAGGTAATTGTAATAAATGTGATATTTCCAGAGACTGTTCAGCATATGGTTTTAAATTGTATGGCATATGAATGAGAGACTCCAGTTCAGAGAAGAAATAAAAACTCTTGGGATCAACTTGACATTACAGAGCCTTTTGAATAATTCTTCTGAAGTACATAAAGTTATTTTAAATTATTTTTTAAAAATACATTTGTATAATAGAATATTAGTTAGTTAATATATTAGTTAATATTAAAGTTAGGGTTTTTTTTACCTTTCCACGTCAACGCTTCGCCCAGAAGGTGGTGGAAATACCCCAAAAGTTGATTTGCCAACCGCGACAAAACCCAAAACAGAAGAAAGACATTTTTGTTGCGCTGTTTTTGCAGTTCCGGTCCAGTAGGTGTCAGTACAGTACTCGCATTGCTCTGTCTTTCAGTTCTACGGGAAACGAAAACTGTCCGGGAAGACATTGCTGGTTGTGTAGCTAATATTCTAGACAGAAATATTAACAAACTCGTGTCTCTATTTTAAGAAAACGATACGTCAAAGAAAAGGCTTACATAAGCCTTGCGCCTCTGCTTAAGGTCTGATTCACTAGCTGGGATGCCTAATTTTCCTCGTAATTTTACATGTTATGGGAGGTACTGGAAATTTCACAGTAAGAAGGAAGACATATTTATCAAACATCGAAGTGCAATAAGCCCCCGACAAAAACCTCTACGTGTGTGTGTGTACATTTGCAGTCATTTATAGACAGCGCGACCCTGTTTTGTTGTCTCCTCGAGCTACGGTTTGCTAAATACTGTTCCGATGGAATTTGACTAGCTAAGAAGCTAACGCTATTACGGCTCGAGTTTCTGCGTTTGCGTCTGTTTTAGCCGATAGATAATGCTGCAATAAAGTGTAGCTTCCAGTTTTATGTTGGAAACGTTAAATACATGGTATATGTGCATTTAGTCACATTTTGTTTATGTAGTACAGTGCTGGCAGGTTACTGGTAGTGAGGCTGCTGGCGCCTGTTTTCGTGAGTTGTCAAAATAGTGTAAACAAACAATGAAGCTTTTGGAAAATTCGAGTTTTGAGGCCATTAATACTCAGCTCACCATAGAGACTGGAGACTGTAAGATAATCGGAAGGTAAGTTTTTGTCATGTCAGTAGACATGCAAAGTATGAAAATACACTGCAGCTAATAGTAGATGTAGTGCCTGGTATTAAATTACAACGTTTGTTAGTTGTTCATGAGTGATGGGACAGTGGAATGTAGAACATAAACATGATATCTTGGAGTATGATGTGCATATTAGGTTTGCAGCGGTATACCGGTTTCACTGTATACCTCGGTATGAAAATTGACAGTTATCATACCATGTACATTTGCTTATCTAAGGTACTGAAAAAAGTAACCACATACAGTTTGCTATATATATAAATAACATCTCCGTGCAGATCAAGGGATGTCTCCCATTTATAACATTAATCCCTAACAAAAAAAAAATGTGTGAACGTTGTCATAAAATGCACCATCAAACTCATTTTCCACATCCCGGCTTCCGGCTACAACTGCACTGTTTGTCTGTTCAGTAATCTCTGACTTACAAACACACACAAACATTCACTTATCATAAATGACTTGGGCTTCAGAGCGCGCAGATGAAACAATATCGCAAACCTTATTATCTTGTGATTGGATATTTGGGAAGGGACTCATGTGAGACAGTTCTGGGAGGTAATTATACCACATCATTTCGATGACAGACTTTGGCTCAGGCATTTCAGAAAGACGGAAACATTTGAGATGCTGTGCAACGAGATTGGTCCGCTGTTTAGTGCAGTTCTGTGACTCACTGCGCTATGTTTCCCACAGAAAAATGCATTGCCATTGCACTGTATAAATTGGCCACGTGGGCTGAATATTCAATCACATAAGCCAATTATCCAATCACACGATTTGTTGATAAAAATTCACATGACTTTTTGGATGCGCATTGAGGAATTTATTCAGTAAACTTGTTTCCGTCGTAGTTTGTGTGCATGTATTCTTATTGAATAAAAAATTATCCACCTCGGTTGATCACATAAGTTTTTTATGCGCGTTTTGGAGATTTTATTTGCATCTGGTGTTTCCATCCAGCTATTTTTATACGATATCCCAAAATTCACATAAAAATACGTGGATGGATACATGGCTACTGACCCCAATGTGAGCGTGTGTGTGTGTGTGTGAGTTAAAGGTACAAACAGGAGCAATCTGGCTGCACTGCACCTACAGTATATGTTAATAATCATAGGACGTTATTATAACAAACAACTGATGTTATTTTTCATTTAGTAGTTAATTTAACATGCTATGCTAACGTAAACAACTTTGTAAACAAAAGTTAATATTAAGTGACTTATGTATTATGTACACCCAGTATTGTCTGTTTTAGTTTGACGTCACTGAAAATAGTTCCAAACAAAGCCACAGCAGGTCCTGCTCCTTTTTCCCTCCTAATTTCTTTTGTTAAAACTAGAGATTTCTTATTTATTTTGAAAAAGGAGATTTTTTTTTTTTACACATGCTTACATTTAAAAAAAGATTTAAAAAGATTCAATTATAATAAAGCATTTGTTCAACCAAAAAACCCTTTTGTTTTCTTTCCTTTAAGGGTAATTGTAACTTCTTCTTCTTCTTCTTCTTCTTCTTCTTATTATTATTATTATTATTATTGCGTAATGCCCTAACACTGTGGGACTGTGATATTTTATGAGACAGTTATCGTACCGTGAAAATCTCATACCATTGTAACTCATATCATAGTATGCAACTAGAGTGTATGCATGGTCCATCTGTAGCATTTAATTATTTCCTGAAAACATGCAACTTCTGCTGCTGACTGTTTTGTGATGCTGTTTTCCTTTTTTTAGGATTGAAAGTTACTCCTGCAAAATGGCAGGTGAGGACAAGCAGATGTTTAAGCAATTCTGTCAGGAGGGACTGCCTCATGTGCTGGAAGCTCTGTCTCCTCCACAGTCATCTGGAATCAGCCCTAACAAGTACATACATGTTAATATGAATTAATAACATTCAATAAGTTAAGAAATCTTAGTTTAATCTTCAGAAGATTTAGATGTTTTCGATTTAACAAACAAATATATCAGAGTTTCCGCTAAGAAATTTTGTTGCAGGCCAACGTGTCTGGAAATTATAAAGTTTATCGGAAAAACTGGAAAAAATCCGGTCATCTCATTTCTGTGTTTATTTTGTACTGTAACATTTTGGACAGTATATGCGATTGTGGGGGCGGGGGCATGGTCGAAGGGGCAGGTGGGGGGGGGGGGGGGGTATATTTGCGCAGACACAAAGATCTTATTTAGGTGTGCAATTGCGAAGATACTTTGTCTAACGTATGTCTGCTTCATGTTAATATTTTTACTAGACATTGTGTCTGACAGTTTTTATTTTATCAGACATTTTGAATTTTTAACAGTCAAAAACCAGTATTTACCGGCTAATGGAAACTCTGAGATATATATACTTAAAATGTATATAAATACAAAGTCACAATGCTTCACATCAGGTGGTTCTTTGCCTCCACGTTGTGCAGTAAAATCATGTAATGCACACCTAGTGGTGGATTACCTCGCTTATACTATGGTCAATAACCAGAAGTGACAAGTTAAAGCAGTCATTGATGTTTGCAGCGCAAAATTTTACTGAAAGGATAAAAATAATGGTTCATTTTCATTAGTTCTTTTATATACGGGTTGTTAGAGCTAGGATTCTGCCCTCTCTAAATCATACACAAAAAAGTAGTGCGATAAGATTGCATATACTTGAATGAATTGTAATAAATTGTTATTAGAGAGCGAGAGAGAGATTGTGCGTGTGTGAATTACCTGCATCTGTGCCGCATCTCTACTAATAATGAAGCTCTGAGTTTAACTACTGTATGCATTGTAACTGTATGTTATTATGGTTATGGTGTGTGTGTGTGTGTGTGTCTATATGTGTATCTATCTCTCTCTCTCTCTCTCTCTGTGTATATATATGTATATATATTTGTGTGTGTGTGTGTGTGTGTGTGTGTGTGTACACTCACCACACCTGAACACCTGCACATTCATGCTGCTATTGAATCAGCCAGATAGATAACTTCACACATATATACATACATACATGCATGCATATATACAAATATACAAATGCGCATGCACTTTCAGGCTGAGTCACAGTCAAAGTGGCGATGAAGGGGAGGGTCCACTTTCTGATAAGTGCAGCAGGAAGACTCTGTTCTACTTGATTGCTACTCTCAACGAGTCCTTCAGGCCGGACTATGACTTCAGCCGCACCCGAGGTCATGACTTCAGTAGAGAGCCCAGTGTCAACTGGGTAGGGAAATTTTCACACATACAAATGTTGTTAAAACTATGCTGTATGCTGAAGAGCTGTTTAGATTATTTTTACTTAGACCATTATTTAAAAAATGTAGAACATGCTGTAGGGGAATGCAAGCTCAGCAAAATTAAAAATCTATTTCATGGTGGTGTCCTTTCAGGTGTTCAATGCCGTGAACAGTAGCTTGTCTGCTGCTGCTGGGGAGGCATACAATCGCTTACAGCCGAAGCTCTGGGAGGCCATTGACAATGAGATCAGTCTGACTGAGTGTGATATTTACAGGTAAAACTCAATTTAATCCAAATCATGAAGGCAACATTCTGAAAATATCCATGTTCAGGGATCATGATTAATCTAGATCAGTGGTTCTCAACCAGGGGGGCGCGCTGAGATCGAAAGGCGCAGTGCAAATTGTTTTCAAGAAAAAAAACACAGACAGGGCATCATTTAGGTACTCTGTGTATTTTATTGCTTTTCAAATAGAATGTGCATAAATGAGAAACCCCGCGCTCCCTCTCCCCCTGTATTTTCTTTTTGCTAGGGAGAGGCAGAGCTTAGCCTGCCTTTTATCTAGCTGTCAATGCAGACCAGTGTTGCCAACTTAGCAACTTTTCAGACCCCTTTAGTGACTTTTTTGCCAAAAAAAAAGTGCCTAGCATCAAATCAAGTGACTTTTTGGACAAATCTTAGCAACTTTCCACATGACACATGATAGGGGAGGCTTGAGGGAGCTTTAGTTACAAAAGGTTGAGAAACTCTGATCTAGATCACTTGATTTTACTCTGTCTTTTATGATTAGGATAAGTATGTACTACTGAAAGGATATTTTCTGTCATAATTTCAGCTATAATCCAGACCTTGATTCTGACCCATATGGAGAAGAAGGCAACCTGTGGTCCTTCAACTATTTCTTCTACAATAAGAGGCTGAAAAGAATTGTGTTCTTCACATGCCGCTCTGTTAGGTAGGGTTTGTTCTTCACATCACACCTCAATTCGGGACATGTTTAAAGGGTACCATGAGCTGGCAACCTAAATATTTCACGTAGGAGTAAATTGTGTTTCTAGTTGTGTAATGCCTGTTTACATTGGGGTCTAGTCTTTTTATGACTCCACGAGATTCAGGCATTGGAACTGAGCTGGACCTGGATCTGGATGAAGGCAGCTTTGAGGAGGAGGAAAACATGGATGAAGAGAGGTGAGAACACACCTGAAGATAGTAACGTAATAGATAATAAAATATAAAAAGAAAAATGCTGACATTGTAAGCAGGTCATGTCACAGATTTCCGCCTTTGTTCAGAGATGATTACATTTTAACTATTTGCATGTAACGTAACTTTTAGGACACATACTTTCTTTTATACGCTGATCAGCCATAACATTAAAACCACCATCCTTGCACTTTTCCATTTTTCCTGCTTTCAACACAACACTTTGAGAACTGACTGTTCACTTACTGCCTAACATGTCCCACCCTTTTTACAGGTGCCATTGTAACGAGATAATCAATGTTATTCAAGTCACCTGTACGTGGTTTTAATGTTATGGCTAATTGGTGTAATTACAAAATATGGAAAAATAAATTATGTGGTGAATGAAAAGTTTGTTCACAGCTCTTTCCATCTCAACTGTATCATCAACTGTAATGTACAGTATACAGTCAGATGAAATGATATTTCTCCTGGACCCACAGTGCAACATACATGCATGACATAATGCTGACAGGACATAAAATGCAATAAGAATAAGAAAGCAGTGGAGGCAGTAAGAGCGTAAAAACTCCAAATCACAAAACATTTAACATTACATTGAAATACACAAAACACCTTTTCTTACATACAAGTGATACAACAGACATTTGACAAATATTTTAGGAAACACGTTTGGATAGGAGACAAACATTGATATTAAACAACATTTGAATGTCAATTTTTACACTAAGTTGTACTAGCACAAGCTGATTGTGTTCTATAACAGTAATATCCATTGCAGGTATCGACCATTATGTGCCCAGTGAAGATGTCATAAATCCGCTGCCTTGCTCCTGGAGTCTAATGTCTTTTACCATTTTATTTCAAGTGTCTGTTTTTGCTATCACTATGATAGGATACATGCTTTTAATAACAGGAACTTAATGAGATCCATACATTGGTTTTAAAAAAATTTTAGCGTTTGTGTTTCTCAGTTGTTGTTATTAGATGTTTTTGCTTTTTGTCACTGACTCCTGAGAAATGTTGGTCACTGATATAGGATCACTTGATTTTCCTACGTTGTCAAAATTCCTATTGACTTTTTTCATTTAAAAAATTGCTATTTACTTTATATAAAGTTAATAGTTGTATTTTCACATCATAGTGTGTTGGATGAAGCACTTTATTCTTATTCTTCCAGTCCTTTTTTATGACAGCATTTTTCAGGCTTTACTCAAATTCAAATGCTAATTTGAAAATGCTTATGCATACATGTATTTGCAGTTGCATTTTCTGTCTGTGAATTATTCAAATTCAAGTACAAAACATATATTTATAATTGCATTTACATGAACAACAATGCATAGTGGGTGCCAAAATGAAAATGAAAATGAAAGGTCCATTTGACATTTAAATTTCTAAACTGGTATTATTCTGCCATATTGAAGAAGCTACACCAGTCCATACATTTGCAGTTGCACTTTCTCATCCTTATGGTCCAACTCAGCCAAAAATAAAACACAAATGCAATCCTGTTTGTGTTTGCATTTTCAATGCCAACAAGTTACAGCTGTCTGTCAGATACTACGGATGTGACCTTTTGCTGTTTTGGAGGAAATTACAAAATCAGTTTAACCTCTTAATACCTGTTGTGTTTTATTTTGGGGGCAAGTTGGAGCATGAGGATGAGTGGAGTAGCAAATGTAAGGATTGCTGAAGCTTTCAATGTGGCAGAATCATACTAGTTTAGACACTGAAATGTCAGATGGACTTTACAATTGCATTGTAATTTTGGCAGCCATTGTGCATTGTTGTTCATGAAAACAAAATTGTAAATATGTTTTGCAACTGTATCTGAATTATGTCCTAAATTATGCCCACAAACACAGGAAATCCATCTGCAAATACATGTTTGAATTAACATTTTGTGAGCATTTGAATTTGAATAAATCCTGGGGATGCAGCCTTTGTTGTACCATTTTCAAAAATACTGTCTTTTGCCACCAGGTGGTGCGTTCTGCCATGTCATTGTCTTTGTCACTGACATCAAGGGTTTTTTTGTTGTTGTTGTTGCTTTGGAATACAATGCTAACAAGAGCCTGTGATTATTGGCTTTGCTTGAGTAGAGTACCTGTTGAATATGCTACGGTGTTATTACTATGTTGAGATTCAGTTCAGATTCAGTGTTCACATTTTGTCATTTTGCTTAATGTGTAGAATGTTCTCCTAACAATTTTTCAAGATAAATAAAGTAGTAATCTGTTCAGTATTTTCTGTGATGGCAGCTACTCAAACTGGCCCTGAGTAAAATATGATGTCTAAAATACATACAAAGACACCGTTATGAATTATTGGTTTATTGATTCCACATGTTTTATGGTCTTTTTTGTCTTTGACAATTGTTTTATATCAGATTATGACCTTGCTGTTCCTCGTAGTGCACAGCACTAATTTGTGGTAGCTTATTCATACCCAAACTACATAGTACAGGTAAGAATACAGTCACTTGTTATTGGATTTTGAATGTTATGAAATGCATTTTTGTTACCCAAAATATTTGTGTGCAGGGTATTCAGAAAGCAGACAACCCCATAGAAAGAGCTATGGGAAACAAAGATGTAATTGATTTTGTACTTCTGTATATTAAAGGGGTATTTCTTTTGTTATGAAACAAAAATATGTTTGTTTTTTTATGTGTATAGCCCAATCAAAAAAAAAATGGAACAGTTTACTGGCCTCGTCTGCTTTGGGCTGTGAAATGCTATCTTTAATAAACCTCTAAAACTATTATGGTTTGAAGGATTTTTTCTTCATGAATGGGTAATTTCATGTTGGAAAAGAATCTTATGAGGGGCTCCATGGTTTGAAACTAGTCAAAGCCCAGCAAAAATAAGTAGAAAGCATTATTTCATATTCATGAAGAAAACAACAAACATTCTTTTGTGCATTTGTTTATTTGTACTGGCAACAAATACTTAAAAAATAAGTACAACAACCCCTTCAACTGAACAAAATGTAGTGTCCTTTTGTTGCCATGGTTACAAAAAAAGATATTTACAAATTCCCAAAATAGTTTGACAAACAGATGACAGTCAAAGCATGGTATGCAGGCATCATTACTGACAACTGTGATGCCTTTCTTTTTCTCAAATGTGTCACACATGCCACACACCACATTACTATTAAATGCAAACGTGCTGTGGTGTACGTGAACTAACAGTCTGTATTCCTCAGGAGCTATGTCCACCCACAGCACATACACATATCAGACAGTACTTAAGCCTTAGGTCATGTTTTTACCTATGAACCAAGACACCATGACAAGAATCACATCAGGGGTTCCTCAGAACATTTTTAAAAACCTGGCACTAAGGGAATCTTTATACTAAATGGTTATACAGAAGTGTAGCATGAATTTATATAGCTCCTAGTCTACATATGAACATGGCACTGTATTTATCCTTCCTGTTCTACCATGTCATGAGTGGATCAAGACCATATTGGGTCACAAGACTACAGTCATGTCTCTAAGTGTTGTGAAATGCCAAACTATTTTTTAACCCTTCATATACAAGAAAGCGAAAGTGAGTACTTTAGCTAACCTATCAGATATTCACACATTAAATGAGGTTTGGTGATGAAACTTAAATCTTTGGTAAGTTACTCCAAAAAAAACAACTACTACTATTTATAAACTTATTTTCATAGTGAAAAGGCACTTTAAATTATTTACTGTGTTTCCCACTGAAAATTATGTAAACAGTACATACTAAAAGGCACATACTGTGCATCAAGTATTCCAGGATTCAAGTCAGAGGTATCTGGTGATTCAAAGTCTTTAAACAACTTAAATGTACACTGTATGAAATATATACATGAATATCTCAACACTGCTGAACTGCATGTTTGAAGGAGCGGTGGGTCCAGCTGTGCATTGAATATCTACTCCTAAGAATTTCAACCTTTTTTAGCCCTTTTTATTTTCTCTTAAACAGCAGGCATCACCATAGGTATTTCTCAGACGTTTAAATAAACCAATCAAACCAGTGTTCTTAGATCTATTTGCACAGACTACAAAGGTGAGAAGCTTGACTTACAAACAGTAATCGAAATCACTTTGTCTTGGAATCTTGAATCTGCTCAGCCTTCCCCTGTATTCAACCACTGAAAACAGTCGGAGATCCCCGATAGTGCAAGCAGACACAAGCAGATGAACGTTCATACTGGTGCTTCACCAGCTTCAGTAACATTCTCCTTCATCTCTTTTCTCAAAGTCTGGCACCACTTGGTCAGTTGAGTGCCTAGAGTTAGGGTGCTGGCTGACAAAGGCATTGGTGCTACAGTGGAGCCATGGGTGCAGCAAAATGTCTGCGGCCTCCAACCTCTCCATGGGTGACTTTCTGAGCATGCAGCACACAAGAGACTTGGCTCTGGGTGACAGAGTCTCTGGGATTGTGAAGGCACCCCTGCGGATTTTACTGAACAAGGCAGCAGGCTCCACATCTTGAAAGGGGTAGCGACCCACCAACATGGTGTAGAGCACCACTCCCAGGCTCCAAATGTCTGCTGCCTTTCCAGAGTATGAATGCCGTGAGTTCAAGATCTCCGGTCCCACATAGGCTGGGCAGCCATGTTTGTCTGTGAGAGAGTCGTCATCTCCATTCAGGAGACAGGAGTCCTCTAGGTTCTGCAAAACCAGCTTTGTTCTGTGGGCAAAGAGGAAAGTTCAGTTAGTTCACTTTCCACCAATAAATTTGGTCCCTGAGTTATTACAGAGGAATCCAAACTCAAAAGGATGTCTTTACATCACATACTTATACTGTATAGTTATTACTATGAGCTTGTTTTTCTGATAAGAAAAAAGTTAAAAAAATAATACCTGACCTTTGTGCATCAGTAAAGACAAACTTGCGTAACTTGAGGTCTCTCAGTACAACGCCGTTTTCATGACAGTGCATGACTGCTGACGCCATCTGCCTGAAGAGACGCACAGCTTCATCCTCTTGGAGCCTCTTACAGGTGCGCACATATGAGTGCATGTCACCATAGTTGCACTCAAAGAAGATGTATACATTCTGCTCCCCCATGATTACCTCTGATATCTTACAGATGTTATCATGGGGCAGCAGACGGGTGTATGGAGCAATGAGCTCATGGTACTTCCTCATTGAAAACACCTAGCAAAGAAAAGAATAATTTGATTGTAGACCAGCACAAAAAACTAGACTATTTCTTTGTCCACACAAGAATGGTTAACAGAATGACCTCATCATGTTATAGACTTAAAATGAGTCCATATAACGAAATACTTGTTGCTTATTAAGTTGTCCAGTCACTTTTAGTAACCAAGGACTAGTGGTACACTATGGGAACAGGAATCCCCAGAATATTGCAGGACATTGACCTTACCTTACAGGAATGCTCCTGCTCAGTAATGCGATGGACAGCTCGATATGTCTGAGTGCCCTCTGCGGCCTCCAGTAGAATATAGGGCCCAATGGAAGAGAGACAGAGCTTCTCTGGGCCTGTGTGCTCTGTGCTGTGAGTTTGAGGGCGAAGGCAAGGGGCTAGACCAGGGGAGGGGGGCTGGCTCAGCCTACGGCGCTTGCATTTCAGTGCATGGGTGTTGTGGGAGTCTTCACAGTCTACTCTCTTCAGTCGCAGTGGGAGCGCAGGTGCTGAGAGGTTCATACTCATCTATTAAAAAGGTGAAGCAACGGTTATGAATGAATAGAACCATCTAGCAGAAGTAAGTCAAGGTGTCATCTGAGGACAAAACATGAAAATGATCAAAATTTGATCAATGGCCTTCGATATTATAACTTGGTTAGCTTATGATCTGCATAGACAATAGACAAGGTCATTATACTGTGAAAGAACAACCAAGTGCACCACATGCTGTGTGTATTCCTGCATATTAGTACAGTAGTTGTGTAATATTTGCTTGCACACCAATTAAATTAAGAAAGTTTCTTTAGACTCATATAGTTGCATGACTCATATAGTTGCATTAGAAATAACAAGTGAGGTAAGGTGACAAAACCATCCTGAAGAAGGCAACGCTGAATCACATCCGCTGTTCCATCAGACAGACTAAAATGGGTGAATGTCTGTGTGATGAGCACAGCTGCTTTATGCAACCAGGCTCGTTCTCGAGTTACTGTCGAAAGCATAGGCGCTGCCAGTGAGTCACACACCGACCTATTACACATTCAAGCGCGCGTCATAACGTGACGTAGCGCAGTCTCGATTTTCCATTGCCGTGTGTGATAATTAACACATAATGTAGGCTACTCATATCTCCGTAAATAATAGGCAATTCTTTTTGGCTGCAACTCCAACCCAGATAACCCCCCCCCCAAAAAAAATTCTTTGAGATAGGCGAAAAAAAAGCCTGTCGTAGTTGAGTGGTCGTTTGCGAAAGAGTTGCACCATCACTTTTTCCATCTAAAGTTTAACCCAGACTATTTCACAATTACCTTTTCTAAAGAAAGCGCACCTAATCGAGGGTGAACACAAGCGGCGACAATATTTTCTTTATTAGTTTGATAGCAGGCAAATCGAAAAGGGCGACTCACCTCGCTGCTGAACAAAGGACTCGCTCCTCTTCAAGAACAGAACAATAGTAACTCAACTCCAGCGCCAGTTGTTGTAGCCAACTCAGCTATTTGTCTCCGTACATATTTATTTTTTCCCCCAACTTCATAAACAAACTTTTAAAACTAAAAGAAAGTAATTAATTCATAACATGTATAAAAGTTAACACAAGAACTCTTCCAGACGAATTATTGCCTCGAGAGAGTCTGGACGAGGTGTCTGCTCCTGAACTGTAGCGGATTGAGTTACGATTCCACAAAGTATCCGAGTCGGTAATGTTGAAGGAGATCAAAGGGACGCTGAATTCTGTTCGGACGTGGAGGTCTGTAGTTTCCTAGGTGAGATAAATTATGATGAGTCTTGAAGTGGAAATACCATCCAGCGCTTCTTCTTGTTGACACTAATGTCTTTGTTCCTTACGCCTGCTGAATGAAGGCTGATACTCGCAGGAACAACGTCGATCTTCTCGAGTACCACAGTCCTTGATTGCCAAATAAAGCAAAGCTGTTCGACGAGAACGCACCAAAATCAAAATGATGGTGTAAAGAGTTAATTGTATGTTTCTAACGAGCGGTTTAGACGGAGAAAAACAAACTTGTCCGGAAAGTTAGCAGGAATTGTGGGGGGTGGGGGGGGCGAAGGGAAACGTGTCCTGGCACCAGATGTCCTAGGCTGTTGTGAAGCCTTCAAGCAGGACTTAAGATCCCTTGATGAATGAGCTTTCACATCAGACGTGGCCCTTCCACCTGACCGTCCGATTTGTGGGCTTTCAGTTTGGTCGGCGACTCCTATTATGCTTTCCTGCGTGACACCAGCTCGCCTCGATGATGCTGTACTTAGCGCGATTGCAACATCTCGAGCTCCGCCTCTCGCGTCTGACGACATCTGTAGCACATCGCCGCAATAGCGGGCAGCACAGAGCTGTTGCACGGAGAGGGGGGGAGCAAACAAACAGCGGGGCACGAGAAGTAAACACTCGATGCGTCACGAAAGCAAATAGTTCTGAAATTTAACACAACACTAAGCTTAAAGAGCGGAAGTCGACCTGGTCGGTTATTTTATATTTATAACCGTGTGCGTGGTTATAACTGAACGCGATACCCAAAGCGCATGAATCGAGCGAAGCAATTTGTTAGATGCTCATGGACTACTCAGATGACTCATACAACATTGCCAGATTGCAAATGATCAAAAACTGCTCTACATGCAGAGTACGAGATATAAAATACTGGTGTACTGTGTCGCCATTGCCCCCTTTTTCTGAGTCAGTACTAATGCAGGTGTTGCACCATGCTTGCAGTGTTTACTATGTAGATATTCAGGTAGCCTGCGTGACGTGAAGTCTGCACTGACTGATCCTTATGAAAGTTATGTCTATTCTACAAAGGTGAATGCTTTGAAAATATGCATTTAGAGATGAGTAAAACTGCTGCTGTGTCAAATATTGTTGTGCATGTTACTGTGAAAATACTGATAAGCAGTATAGAAAATGGATGGATGGAAATGGTGCTATTTGTTTATTTGCACATGTGGCAAGTCTGCTGGCAATAGTAGAGCCATTTAAAACACGACACAATGAATCTTAAATATAAATATAAAGTTCTTCAAAAAAAGGAAAAGCTACAGTGAAGTTAACATAAAGTTAAAATACATTATGATTTGCTACATTATGATATGTTATATACAATAACAAGACTATATTGAGATACATTTCAGAAATACAAGGTACAATAGTTTGCATACCTTTAGGACAAATGAAAAAGGCAAAGAAATGTCAAAAAAAGAACAAAGAAATTCATTAATCACTTTATCCTAGTCAGGGTCAGTGTGTGTCTGGAGCCTGTCCCAGGGGTGCAAGGTGGTGACACACCAGGAATGGGACATACAGTCATGTGAAAAATTAAGTACACCCCATGGAATTGTTGGGTTTTTTTTCATATATTTGGACAAGCAAACATTTGTTCATCACGGAAACAGTGCCTATTCCATAATCCTCCATTTATTCTGCTTGAGCCATTCATTGCTGCAATTGCTTGTGTAAACAGGATCATTATCCTGTTGAAAGGTCCACTCTCAGTTCAAGTTCAACGTTTGGACAGATGGCCTCACATTATCTTCAAGCTCTCTTTGATATGATGCAGAATTCATAGTTGAATCAATGAATGTAAGCTATCCAGTCCCTGAGGCAGCGAAGCAACCACAAACCATAGCATTTCCACCACTGTGCCTCACAGTTGGTATGAGGTGCTTCTCCTGAAAAGCTGTCTTTGGTCTGCGCCAAACATGTCTGCTGTTACTGTGACCAAACAACTCTATCTTTGACTTGTCTGTCCAGAGCACATTTTTCCAAAAGGCCTGGTCTTTGCCTATATGCTCACTGGCAAACTGTAAGTTCTAATCACTGGCACCCAACCTTGAACACCTGATTCTAATTTTATGGATTTGAAGGTGTGATAAATGTTAGGGGTGTACTTACTTTTGAAAATTACTACAAAATGTTGCTTTTATATTTCATTTGATAGAGTGTATCACTTTATTAATAGGCACTGTTTCAAAGAGGATCAAATGTTTGCTTGTCCAAATATGTCACAAAAGCCAACCATTTCCATGGGGTGTACTTATTTTTTCACATGACTCTATATGATACATTTACAGATTCATTCACCCCACCCACCACCACCACACCCCCACACACACACACACCGGAAGACATATGTGAGGCAGCAGGAAGCTGCTCAGCCTTTTTGGTTTCAGGCTGAGTCAGAATATGTGTGTTTGAATGTGTGGGCAAGAGGCTTCCTGGGATGTTCCACAATCAGCAGGCCTCTGAGTGGGCGATTAGCCACCTGCTTCTTAAAGTGGAAACATTTCATCCACACCATGCATCTCAGCCTTCGGGCAAATGCGATTGTGTGTCTTTTAGTCCACAACTAGGCAGATGCATCAGCGTAATGTTAGCATTTCAGCATGAGTGTTGAGTTTCTGACTTGCTGAGTGTTGGGTTGTTTGCTGTTATTGCATTTCCCAGAAAACCTCGGGATTAATAAATGATTGTGTGAAAATGTCACAGTTCCTGGATTGAGACATAGTATCACAATGGGAAGCAGACATATTGTTGACATCAGATTTCTTAGGTTGTTTTTCTTGCAGAATGCATAGTGACCTATAACATTTCAAGATCAAAACAATGGCATTAAATTAACCTTTACTAACATAGTACACACCATAAAAAGAGTTCCTAAAGGGTTCTTCAGATAGTGAAGAGCTCTTAGCTTCTTAGCTTTTAACCCTCTCTGATACACTGCTTTTGTGTTCTACATAGAACCACTAAGGGTTCATTCAGATTGCAAAGCCAAAAACTTCTATATTCATAAGAAGTTCTATATTATCAGAACTTAATAGTTATATATGTTCTATATACCCCATCCCCCCCAGGTAATTAAAAATAATTTAATTACCTATGTAGCTAAGCAATTGAGTGGACTTTGCTTTAAGATCACAGATGACTTAATCTGGATTGTGCACTGTATTTTTAAGATGAAAGACTGAATTCCACAGCACTGACCGGCCTTCTGTATAAACAAATAGCTTTATACCACACTTACTGAAAGCTTTGTGCACCTGTTTTGGGATTCTGAAATGACTCTCAAATGTCTGGTGGGACTTTGCAAGGCTTTTCAAAGATCACTTAAAACAAACAGTTAGGGGAGAAAAATCTCCATACGGAGCCTGATGGCAGTATTCAAATGCACGTATATGCTTATGCAATGCAATCTTTAGAGTTGTTTGACATCATTAAAGAATGATGAAATAGTGTATGATGTTTAGGCTTTTAAAACTACCCATCTCACTATTCTATTCTTGTGTATGCAATGATACAATTCGTTCCACTTTCACTGTCAGTATTAGCTTGGGCTTGCTCTAAATGCAGAGACATTTTAGATCACAAGTTTCGAGTGGTAGGTATTGTAAGTGCCAGTTTCTGTGTTGATGGGCTTGACAAATACTAAAACTACTGTTTCTTTACAAAGACTTCTTGTGTATTCCCTACCTAATTGTTCATTAATGTACAGATAAAAAGGCCTTGACATGAAATTTCGAGTCTTTCATACTATGTTTCATCCACACAGCCCCATTTTAACCAAAGGATTTGGTTTTGCATTTATACATGTTAGCCAAGTGGTCTGGCCACAGATACTTGTGAATTTGATCAGTTAAAACCAAGTGATAAAGAAAGTAAAGCATACAGCTGCCATTTTTATTTTTCCTTTAGTATTGTGAGCTATAAAAATATTTTTAGCAATGAATTTTGGCAGCTATTATGGTTATATTTCAGGTTTGAATTGTTGTGATGAGCCACACAACACAATATAAACTGTTTTAATTCTTTCTTTTCTTTCTTGACTAGGTAAAAATAGTTCTCCATTACAAAATGAGCAAGCATTATTAAACATTTCTATGTGTCATTAATAAATTCCATGTGCTTTCGCTCTTTTACTAGCTTTGCTTTTCCTGTGTTGCACAAGTGCTGTAGACTGCTCATTCAATGCAGTGTCAGTAATCTCAAATTGGTTTTTGACATGTGTGAGGAATCAGATGATACACTGTGGTCATTATAGATCTGCTCTGCTCACTGAATATCTTTGGAGTGTTTTAGATTATTAAGAGCACTTAAAGTTGAACTGTGCAAAAAGTGTGCATTTTGGATGCAGACAGTGCTGAGTGGTCCAGGATGAAGGATATTATCCAAGGGAGCTATTTCACCTGGGCCTGCTAATCATGCAGAAAGCTGAGAGTGTTGTTTTCTAGTTGCTGAGGTATATTCTGGTTTCAGGCCACTATCCTATCACAATACATCAAGCATCAAAGGAACTATGCAAAAGAAAGTTGTTATTAGGCTCTGTAGAAAAAATAGATGTACCACAAAACATATTACTGTAACATCCACTTGTGTATTTTCAGATGTGTAATGGAATTTAGGCAATAGTTAATGCTGGTATATGCATTTCATGCATGTACTCTCACATGCAATAAACCTGACACAAAATTACTAAATTGATCAACTTCCCCATTCATTTTGTGCTGAAAGCCTTTATTTAGAGGAAATTTCGCCTGAAGTGTTACTTAATCCTCTGTCAGACGACACAACCTTTAACTCAGCAGTTTTTAAAACTTCTCAAAACAAGGCTATTGGAAGGTAACTGTGAAGTGAGACAACTGAAACATCACTTCTACATTATCAACCTTTTTCTAAGATGTCTAGTCATGGGACTGAAAAAAACTGCAGAGGAAAGTCATACCTCAACTGATGACTAAATTCACCAGTGGTATTAATATATTTGGCCTATCTACTGTGTTTTGTGTTGAGCACAGACCATCAGTTGGCCTGGAAAAAACTTATCTATGGGCATCAAAAGGGTAAAGTACAGTAAGTGAGACATTTTATTTGGAACAATTATTCAGTGTCTCTGACTTGTATACTTGCAGCTGGTAGTAGATAGCATTATGAAAGCTATACTGAGCACATTAATAGTGCTTGCCTAACTTGCTTGCCTAAACAAATGTTTGATTGCATTCCTCAAACCTGCTTCTCTCTGACACTAAATGATCTTCCTCTGGGTTTTAGTCATAATCCATCACAAAGTCTTATGACTTTGAACATACAGTACATGGGGCTAAATGAAATCCCCGGAGAATCACTTGTCACACATTGGCTTAGGAGTGGGCATTACAAAATTGAATAATAACCCAATGTCACACCATCCAAGTGTGAACACATTACTGAAAAGAAATGAGTTTGTTTCTGTGCAGAGGGAGGGCATGGCTTTACACCCTTCCATTGAATCAGGTTGTGATCAGAAGGTAACGGGTACTTTTTTAAAGGTCATTTTGAATTTTTATATTAATTGTCTAAATTGAAATGACCATTTTGGTTAAAATGTTGGAATTCCCTTTAGGTGTTGTAGTGTAAAGAAGTGCAACTGCAGCACTGTGTGTAATTTTAGATCAAGTAAGCCTTTAAACCATTTTAATGCATTAGCACCTGTGAAGTGCTGACTGTTATTTTATAAGGCTCCATGGCATGCACGGGGTGTAACTGTCACACTATATTAAGTGAGACAATTTACAAATTCCAGTCTAGTTTCAGACATGTAAGTGTCTTTTTTGTGTCAGCTGCCTTCTCTGAATCATATGCTTTTCATAACAAATGTGATGAAACATAAGGCCAAGTGAGTCAACCATGGGCTGACATTAAAGTTGAGAGGTTGTGTGGGGAGAGTTAAAAAGAATAAAGGTGATAATTAGGATTAAATTAACCGAAATGAAAACAAGAGAGACAACTAGGACTAGGATCAAAAGATGGATATGAGATGATAGTTTAGGATTTCAGGGTTTTTTTCCTGGTATTTACAGCTAGATACAACATAAAACATAGAACCTTTTGGTGGTTTGAATATTGCGGTGTGGGCTGTATATTTTTGCCCTTCAAGTCAAGACTTCAAGTCTTCTTTGAATAGTGGATTGTGATAACTTCATCCCTGCCCTGTGAAGGTTGTTGGTGATGTCACTAACTGTTGTTTTCGAGGTTTTTTTTTTCACATCTCTCACAAGGTTTCTGTCATCAACTGCTAGTTGTTGGTTCACCAGTGGGTACTTCCTTTTTCAAGACATTCCAAATGATTGTATTGGCTATGCCCAATGCTTGTGCAATGGCTCTGATATATTTTCCTTATTCTCTCAGCTTCAAAATGGCTTGCTTTTTCCCCATAGACAGCTCTCTGGTCTTCATGTGGGTTTATCCTTTTTAATAACAAATGGTAGTCTTCACAGGTGAAACTTAGGGCTCAAACCAAGAGTAGACATTCAGAGCTATTAAATTTTAAAACAATCAATTTAACATGGCACACCTGGGCAGCAAGAAACACCTATAAATCACATGTTCCAATACATTTGATCACTTGAAAAACCTTGAAAAATGTAACACATCTCGAGGTAAATATGAGGAAACAAAAGCTGAAATTCTGATCTATGGTCTCATATTCATCTTTTGATCTCAAGCTCAAATGTCTTCAATGTATAGCAAAAAAAAGAATTACTGGCTGTTCCAGTACTTTCAAAGGAGATTGTACATATGAGAAGAACACAGCTTTCTCAATAACAGAGAGAGCTTTCAGCAGATATTGCAATAATATATGCAACCTGGTTTAACCCTAATGACACTGGCAGTACTGGTGAACCTCATCTGTGATTACATTGTCCTTAACTGCCTGTTTCCTCCAGTGGTCCTTTTTTCTGTTGTGTACTGCTGTATTCTATAAATACTGGATCCAAAAAGAAATTAGAAAAAGAAAGAATGTTTCTTTGGGTTAAGATTTTTTAAAACATTAAAACCATTGCAAGAATACTACTTTTTAAATAAAGATTTTTAAATAAAGGATTAGTTTAAGGAATTACGAGACTCAGCAGTATTCAAACTCTCTCACACTGCCTTAAGCCCTGCTACAAGATCTTAAGCTATGAGGTTTACCACAGGGTAAATTACATATCACTTTTCATGTTAAACTACACTACCTTTGACATGGAAAAGTCTTAACAGATTCTATACTTGCAAAAGCACGTGTTATGACAAAGACTGTTTTTAAGCGCTCTCACCTAAGGAAAAGTAAGAAGAAAGGTCATGTTAGTATTGAGCAATACATTTTCTGACAATGCATGGGTGTTTTTTTCCTTTCAAACTGGGGAGATTTTGGTGCTTCCCATAATGTAGCTAAATCAATTGTCTTTTCAATTATAGACATGTGATGACTAGCACTGCTGGACACAGAAGAGAATTGATGAGACCTGAACATTTACTTTTGTGGGCATTTTATGGAATTTAATTTTAATTTTTATTTTTAAAAGAATTGTTTTAGGCAATATTTAGGCTAGACTACACATTTGAGTCTTAAATTATAATGCTTCTGTATTTGTTATTTTGCATTTCTCCAACACCTCAATGACATTTCTTTGGCTACACTGCCCTCATTTTGATACAAGTTTTAAATAGTATTTCTATGCTACATATCCCAGATTCTATCAAACCCTGACACTAATTATGTTCAGGAATGTTTTGGGAAGTATAGAGGCTTGTCACAGAGAACCCAGGGCTGTGAGAGATCTCAGAAGTCAGGAAGCACTTTTCCCTAGCCCCCTTCTCTGGCATGCCTATCCTTGAGATCAAGGATATCCTCCAATACTGACACTTCCATGGACAGTAACGAACAGGAAAGGGGAAGCCACTCACTCCTTCCAGCAACACAATTGCTATAGGCTTTGGAGCAAACCAAGGTACATGGTGAATATGATGCCAATCTAGCTTCTGATGAGAAAGTAAAAGGATATTACCAAAATATTTGAGCCAGGAGAGACTCCTGCTTAAATGGCTTTACTTTATGATCAAAGGTCTCATTCTCCACAGTAGCATTCATGGCAAAGGAAACACTCTGGGATTTCCATAAATAAATATGTGTCTTTCTTAATCTCAGGATGTCTTTTTTTCTGTCTGTGTTCTGTCTGCTCTGTTGTTTATTTTTTAATCTTCACTATGCTTTCCTGTAAGCTTTCATGACTTTTCAGCATAACTCCGGGGGTGGACTCAGAGGAAGTATGGGAAGGATACAGCATGTTCACAGACCTGGGTGGGAGGCAGATTGTTGACTGATTTTTGTGATATCCTGCAGCTTATCTAAAACACATGCATCTACACAAGATCTAATGAGTAATACATGTCAGCCTTGGTGACTGCCTAATTAACTTTGAATGATCAAAGGTTAATGGTCAAAGGTTAGTGGTATTTAATTAAAAAGTAACTACATTCTCACTTAATTGGTGAATTGTCTCACATTTTAGACCTAACCAAGCTTGCTAACAAACCTACAGTGCCCTCCACTAATATTGGCACCCTTGGTAAATATGAGCAAAGAAGGTTGTGAAAATTGTCTTTATTGTTTAACCTTTTGATCTTTTGTTAAAACAATTCGCAAAAATACTCCAACAATTGCAAACACAACACAGGTTTATTAGTCAAAGTATTGACTAAAAGGTTGCCAATAATTGTTGCACGCCTATATTTAAGAAAGATATTTTTTGTTAAAACTGTGTTTTGTTTGCCATTGTTTGATATCCATGAAAGCAGAGCATTTTTGTGATGTATTAAACAAAAGATCAAAAGGTTAAACAATAAAGACAATTTTTCACAGCCTTCTTTGCTCATATTTACCAAGGGTGCCAATATTAGTGGAGGGCACTGGATATGCATAATTATATGCCAACTTAAAACTGCAACACTAAACATTAGATTTTTGTTTGTTTGTACCATATTGCCTAAGATGTTTATTACCAGCTCTTCAAATGTTAGTGCAGTTCAGCAGTGCCTGGAAGACTGCTTTGTTAGCTTAGAGTAATGGCGGCTGGCTACAATACATGCACTTGTGATGAAACTCTGTGTAATGCTTGATGGCAGTATTTATTATCTTTTTCCCTATTGCCTTCTCTCCCTTCCCCTCTTTCTGTCACTCTTTCCTAAGTATTGTTTCACGTGCTTTCTTTTTTCTGTTGCTCACCCATTGAACAGATCTGCTTCACCCAAATTCATGTGTGCTCTTAGATCAAGTCTTTTTCCAGCCATTAGCTTTGGCTTCTTCATAAAAATAGTTAGACATGTTAAAAACTATATAGCACTGCAGTATGCTCATTGTGCACAGAGAAACAATCTTGCTGATTTCACTTTGCAGAGTTGGTAACCTACTATTAGCTTGTTGCCAGTAGGATGACCGTTTATAATAATTTAGCCATTTCACAGAAATGTGTATGTTGAAATCAGTGACCTTAAGTGAATGTGTTTTTGAGTGTAATCCTATTTCCTGGATGTCTACTTTGTCTTAATTTCCTCATTCAGAGCAATGAGTTTCACAGTGAATCAGCTGCACACACATGCAGAGGTGGATGTCAAGGTCTTGCACGTCTGTACTGGGTTAACTGCAATCTTTCTCTGTCCTACACATTTACCAGGCATTCACTGATCTGCCAAAGACTTAACACTATTTACCCTGATATTGCTTCAGCTCATGATGACATGAAACTCTGTGTGATAAAGGTGTAACCTGGGATCAGCAACTTTGGCTTCCTTTCCCATTGATCATCAGAGGGTGTAGAGAGTGTGCATGGTATCATTTGAATATGTGATCACCTCTTTGTGTACAGATAGTTGCCATGGTTGCTTTGTTTTTCCCTGCCTGTGTGTCGACATAGTTCCTGTTGGCTATGAGTGAGGAGATCTTGAGCAATCCCCAGGCTGTTGTGTAACACTTCCCTTCTTTCTAGCTTTCACAGGTGTGCTCTTGTTTTCTCTCTTGCTCTTGTCCCTCTCTCCCTCCCTCTCTTAAGAATTTCTCGCCTTTATCTCCCTCTCTACACCCAGGTATGTGAAAGTCTAGCTGTTTGAGGAATGCTACACTCTCAGCTAGTGGAGGTGAGGTATTGCTGTGTACATACTCGGCCTCCAGCCACTGGAGAGGTACAGAGCAGGAGAGGGAAGGGAAGAAGAGAGCAGTGGGAGGGCAGGAGAAGTTGCACAACTGCCTATCTGGAGCCCCTTTCTGTAACGCTAGAGCTTCTGCCACCATGGGAGTACTGTAGATAGAGGCAGAAAGAAAAGAGGTGGAGGTTGGTATATCTGTAGCAGGTTGCAAGGTAGACTGGGACAAAGAGAGGGAATATAGTGAAAGAGGAGAACAGCAGCAATTTAGGAAATAAATTGTAAAGAAAGAAAGTGTAAATATTCGTTTTTGGCTCTCTGTTGAAAAGCAGTGTGGTATCTAAAATAATTCTGCAAACCACCAGGAGCAAAGTATGTTAGTTTGAGAAGACATTTTGGTGACTGTGCTTTTGAAAAAGGTAGCGTGTACACAGAGCCCCTCTGTTGACACAACACCCAGCTAGTTATGTACTATATGAAATCATATGCAATTCCAGGCAATAGCACTGTCTGTCACTGCAAAAGAGCCGAGCTCCAATGTTTACCATGTGGTAAAACCTGCTATCAGAGTGCAATGATAACCAATTGTGAAGTGTTTAGCTTCATGCACATTCCTGCATGCTGAGCAACCCCCTCACTGAAATGAATGAAGGTACTGATGGTCAGTGATGATTGTGCATGCATGCACAATAGCAGTTGTGAGGGCTTTGAGTCTGAGATTGCATGAGAATTGCAGGATGTGACTCAGGTATTAACATAGCGTGATCACAAAATGATAGTCTGAGGTCAGCTCAGCATGTGAGTGCATTATAGTGCTGGCTAAGACTGAGAGTTAATCTCCAGTGAGTTTTCAAGGAGCTGGTTAATTGTGCTCCAGAGAATTTTGCTTATCATACCAACATCCGGTGTTTATGACTTATTTTTTCTTGCATGCAAAACTGACACCAAGCTTGCATGGTTATTAAAGGACCTAAAAAGAAAAAGAAAAACATTATCATTGTTGTTTACTCAATGGCACATTGTGTTTTAAAGATTTCACTGAAAAAATTAAAGACTTTTTAAAGCTCTTGACCAAACTGCAGTTAGGCCGTCATTCACCTGAAGCAACTGTGTAATATGGGCAGGCAATGGCAAGACAAAACAAGTTCACCCGATGTTAAGAGGAAGCATTTCTGTCTCATTCATTACTCTTTTCAGTGCTCCTGTGGTTTCTGGCAAAAGGAAGTTTCAAAAGGCAAGTCAGGGTTTCTCTTATTCGTACAAACAAGTTATTACAGAGAGATAGAAAGTCAGACTGGTATTCCCCTTTCGAAACTGACATGGCTAAATCAGGCATGTTGCGCTGTAGTGGTTGCACTCACTGGAAAAAATGTGTATTGCATAGGAGAATGATGTGGCTTGCTAGGCTAGTTTGTGTGAAAACATTAGTCATACCACGAATTGCAATGCCATAATCATGTAGGGGTTATTATACCTTTGGGTTCCTTTTGGGATTTTTAATAATATATATCCTTAGACAATATCACATGAAGTAATGTTTTATTAACTTAATTTTTCCTGGATAGCCTCCTAAACCTCTGTATAGCAATTGTTTTTTTGCCATCTTTCCCATAACAGGCAGCTAAACTTGAAAAAAAGTATTTTAAAAAAGTAGACCAAATATGCCTAGCAGTTCCTTTTACAGATTATGATTCACAGTGTGTTAGAGTTTAATTCAAGCCCTGATCTATCTTTATAGAGATTTCAATGGAGGTGTATGTTTGTTCAAAAACCTTGAAAAGCCTATTCTCTATAAATGGAACAGTTAGGTAACTGGGTGGCTCATTGAATATAATGGAATGCATTTAGGGGCTCTCGTAACTTAATATCTATTTAATAAGCTTGCTTCCTCTTCCATGAGCAATTAATTCTGCTAGGCAGAGTTAAACACTACATTGTGACCAGTCCTGTATAAGAATTCACTTTTACAAAATACTTAGTTATAATATCATCTAGAAGTCAACTGAGTATCCATTGTGTGAATATGGGTACTGATTTTTGCCTGTCTTTGTGAGGGCAGTATTTACACATTCCTGGCCTGGTTATTAATAAAACATTGTGTGTTTCACATGGAGTAAGTGAGAGAGAAAGAGAAAGGTTGTGCTGCTGAGCTTGCTGTTGATCTGTGTTTAAATTGTGAGTGTGTGTGTGGTTAGGGGGGCGGGTGGTGATGGTGGGGTTTTGTTTTGGGGGGTGGGGGTGGGGGTCAGGGGGTGCTGTAGATTAGGATGGAGCAATCTAAACCTTGACCCCTCAGTTGTGTTGGACTTCCTAGTTCCCAGAATGTCTTGCCTAATACATTGTTTTCCCTGCTCACTGTCTCTGTAAACTTCTGAGAGATAAGTGCACAGCAATTTAAGTGCAAATTCTATGATTCCTATGCTTAATCACTTTTTCATATGTTAAAACTGTTTTTATCATCATATTATAATTTTGAATTTGTTAACCACAAAGTTGGTAACAACTTTTGGATATGGGTTTTTGGATATGCCACACTGAACATGAAATAGACAGCAAAGAAACATTCCAGTGCCTCTGTCACCCCCATGTCTTCAGTCAGGATACTGACACCATCCATTCTGATGCTGGCTCTTTTCATATCAAGGGGCTTTGAAGCTCCATGAAAATTTATTGTGGGTTTTGGCTTTGCTGATTCTGTAAGTTGGAAAAATATTTAACAGATCTGTTGAGTAATTGAGAATACAATAAAGTCCTTTTAGTTAAAGGGATATTTCACCAAAAATTAAAACTCTATCATCATTTAGTCAAACCTATTTTGTTCCAGACCTGACTTTTTTCTTTGGTGAAACAAAATATCTTAGGCAGAATGATAGCCTCGGTCATTTTTTACGGTGCCCAGGAAGGGCTGGGTTTGGTTCACTTAGTTTTGTTGTGGGCACAACATATTATTATAACACAAGATATTATTTTGAGGCCACAAGTTAATTTTGCCAAAGTAATGGCATCCTTATTTGTGGACACAAAATGTGAAGTCGTGGTCTCAAGATCCTGTGTTGAGGAATGACATATTATTACGTTCCCATGAGTTAAAATGTTGTGGCCACAGCAAAACTAAGTTAACCAAACCCGTCTCTTACTGTGCACCATAATTTTTTACTTTCAATGCATCCTTCTTTCCATACAATCCAAGTGAATGGTGACTGTGGCTATCAATTCCTTAAAATTCTGCCATCTCAAGTATCTACTTATCACAGACAAATGCAAATCATACCATTTGGAAAAAAATGAGGTTGAGAAAATGACAGAATTTTCTTATTTTTCTTATTTTTTTACCATAAAAAAAACAACAACACAGAATAAAGACAACTCAAAACTTACATTGTCCAGACAGAAGAGAAACTTGCTATTTTCTTGAAATAAAGATGGTAAAATGAGCAGTGCAGCATTCTTCTCCAGATCTGCAACTTCAGTGTGAACATAAACACAAAACATAGGTTATTGGCACACAGTTTGAAACAAACTATAAAAGGATATTTGTATAGGACAATGTACAGTCAACAAGTATACTCATCAAGTTTGATCTTGTCAACTCAACCTGTACTTATGCGAATGTGAAAATAAAGTGAACCTGCTGCATGTTGCATTCCCAAATGCATGTTATAAGTGACTCAAGCTCACAGCACATGCTCAGCCCCTATAGATCGCATGGTTTCGGTAGATGTGGTTTCTAAAACTAGGGACAGTCTTGTAGCTTCTCTTACACCCCTCTATATTACATACTATTCTGAAGTCTCACTGGTGTTGATGAAGTAGTTTTAAATGTTTTAAGTACTTGGGTATTGTACACTTAATGACATCACAGAATATTCTGCTCATGACCGAGTCTGCTGACACGTCCAACCAAGTTCTGCTCACGCCCAAGTCTGCCAACACGTCCAACCAAGTTCTGCTCACGCCCGAGTCTGCCGACACGTCCAACCAAGTTTTGCTCACTCCCGAGTCTGCCGACACGGTCAACCAAGTTCTCCTCATGCCTGAAGCAAACGTCTTTGTTAAATATAGGGGTGCAACAATTATTGACACCCTTTTAGTCAATATTTTGTGCTACCTCCCTGTGCCAAGATAACCGCTCTGAGTCTTCTCCTATAATGCCTGATAAGGTTGGAGAATACATGGCAAGAGATCTGAGACCATTCCTCCATACAGAATCTCTCCAGATCCTTCAAATTTCAAGGTCCATGCTGGTGGACTCTCCTTTTCAGTTCAGCCCATAGGTTTTCTATGTAGTTTAAGTCAGGGGACTGGGATGGCCATGGCAGGACCTTATTTTGTGGTCAGTAAACCATTTTTGTGTTGATTTTGTTGTATATTTTGGATCATTGTCCTGCTTGAAGATCTAACCACGGCCCATTTTAAGCTTTCTGGCAGAAGCAGTCAGGTTTTCATTTAATGTCTGTTGATATTTGATTGAGTCCATGATGCCATGTATCCTGACAAAATGTCCAGGTCCTCTGGCAGAAAAACAGTCCCAAAACAATAAAGAGCTACCACCATATTTAACCGTGGGCATTTCCATATGGTTACCTCTCCAAAACCACCTCTGGTGTTTATTGCCAAAAAGCATTATTTTGGTTTTATCTGACCATAGAACCCGATCCCATTTGAAGTTACAGTAGGGTCTAGCAAACTGAAGATGTCTAAGTTTGTTTTTGGATGAGAGTAGAGGCTTTTTTCTTGAAACCCTGCCAAACAACTTGTGGTGATGTAGGTGACTTCGGGTTTTTGGAGACTTTCTGACCCTAAGACACAACTAACTTCTGCAATTCTCCAGCTGTGATCCTTGGAGATTTTTTGGCCACTCAAACCATCCTCTTCATAGTGTGTTGAGACAATATAGACACACGTCCAATTCCAGGTTGATGCATAACATTTCCAATTGACTGGAACTTCTTAATTATTGTCCTAATGGTGGAAATGGCCATTTTCAATGCTTGTGCTATATTCTTATAGACACTTACCATTTTGTGAAGCTCAACAACCTTTTGCCACACATCACAGCTATGTTCCTTTTTCTTACCCATTGTTTTGTATGACTAAGGGAATTCGGCCTTTGGTTTACTTCATATTTATACCCATGTGTTGAACAATTTCCTAATCGTAGGGTTGGCGGTTCGGTTCCTGGCCCACATGTCTCCACATGCCGAAGTGTCCTTGGGCAAGACACTGAACCCAAAGTTGCTCCTGATGGCAAGCTAGCACCTTGCAAGGCAGTTGGTGTGTGAGTGTGTGAATCGGTAAATGTGAAACAGTGTAAAGCAATATGTAGAACTGCTAAGGTTAAAAACGTATATAAGTGCAGACCATTTACCATTCATTTCCTAGTCACCCAGGTGTATTAAAATGTAAAATATCAAAGGAAATATACTTCAAATATATTTTTCTCATATGAATTCATAGGGGTGCCAATAATTGTTGCATATTTAACAAAGTTTTTTATTATAAAAGTGTGTTTTGTTTGCAATTGTTGGAGAATTTTTGTGAATTGTTTTTAACAAAAGATGAAAAGGTTCAACAATAATGACAATTTTTCTTTTTTTTATTTGTGGAGGGCACTGTAGTTGATTGATGTATTTGCTTTGATGCCCTGTGCTGTGTGAAATATGCTGACGACTTACCTTAACAGAAACTCTGATGGGCCAGTTGTATGTTTGCACCCAATCTGTCCCCCAAAGATCAAGGATATGATATTCAGTTTCAGGAAGGAGGAAGACATGACCCCCCAGGTGTGAGTGGGGTGTGGACAGTAGGTCAGTGTGTGTGTGGGGGGCCTTCTGTATGTGTGTGTGTGTGTGTGTGTGTATATATATGTTTGCTACTTCTTACATCTTAAATTATCTTAATTTTTTCTTATTCTTATTGGCTATTTTTGCAGCAGCACACCTCTGGGTGCGACAGTCACATAGCTGGGATGACATGAAGACAGAGTGTATTATCCCAACAACAAAGCCAATGAAAATATAGTTTAGTACTACATTAGAATGTGGGTGTGTACATATGTGTGTGTGTGTGTGTGTGTGTGTGTGTGTGTGTATACATCTGAGCTGATTGCTCAACATCCTCTCAGGTCATGTAAAATGTGAGCAGACCAGAGTGACACAGGATGTATACCCTCAGCCCACAGTATGCGCCCACCCTCCCTCTATCCCATCTCCCCCTCCACTACTCATTCTTCCCCTCTCCCTTTCCCTGTTACACATGATATAATAGGACTTGGTATGTTTTGTTAAAAAAAAAGCTGTAGATTTACTCATCTGAATGACAGCAACAATGACGCATTTCCCCTCACACAGGCTGGGGAGTAACAGAATACATTTAATTGTCACAACACGGGATGCGAGTTGGATGCAAGTGCAGATTTAACTGAACAACACAAAAGTACAACCACAAATGATTAAACACATAAAACATGAACTATGGAATCTAGACAGAGTAAAACAGGAACAATGAAATGAGACATTAGGCAAACGCAAAATGAACTGTACAGTGCAAAACATGAATCAGGTGAAACCAGTCATGTGACGTAGCAGTGGCTGCTGGGAATCATAGTCCCGGGCTAGTTCCGCATATCCATGACAGAACCCCCATCTTAAGTTCTGGAAGGGGACCTGGATACCCAGACCAGAGGGCCTTAACCATTACGAAGTTCAATTAAGCGTCATCCCATGCTGGGCTGGAAAGAGGACACTTGTTGGACATGTTTTCTGGGGTACAGATGTGGGGTGGTGTCTCCTGCACCATAGGGAGATGATGCGATTTCCCCAGCCTGTCTTAGGCTCAGCGTGATGGCTACTGCATAGTCAGCGGGGGGAACAAAGCTCAAGGCAGAGTCCTAGGGGGGAGCAATGTTCATCATGGAGCTAGAGGGGAGAGCAACACTCTCCACGAGGACAGAGGGTGGAGCGAAATTCTCCACGAGGCCAGAGTTGGGAGCGATGGTCTCCTCGAAGCATGAGGGGGAAGCGATGTCCTCCGTGGAGCAAGAAGGGGGAGTGAAATGTATCATGAAGCAGAGAAATGGAGTGACATCTTCAGCAGAACATGGATGCAGAATGGCGTCCTCAGCAGAGCAGGATGGCAGAGCGATGTCCTCAGCTGAGCAGGAAGGTGGAGCGACATCCTAAGCCGAGCAGGAAGGGAGCACAACGTCCTCAGCAGAGTAGGAAAGCGGAGTGACATCCTAAGAGAAGCCTGGTGTAGTGATGTCCGAGGTGGAGCAGGGAAGCAAAGTGGAGCTCTTGGCCGAACCGGGAGACGCAGCAACGTCCTCAGCTGAACAAGGAGGTTGAGCGGCGTTCTCAGCTGAACATGGAGGCTGAGTGGTGTCTTCAGTCCAGCAGGGAGGCTGAGCGACCTTCTCCGTTGACTTGGCAAGCTGAGCAAGATCCGCGGGGGGGGATATCTTATGCATGGCTTTCAGCCATGCTTCTGTGGCCCTAATCCAAGATTCCCTCCCCTCTGGTTCCAACCTCAGGGACTCCAAGATTTTCTCTTGGGTGGAAAAAAATCATAGTCCTGGGCTAGTTCCCGCATATCCATAACATAATAAGGATACAAAAAACTGGTAACGGTAGTCCATTACAGTTATGTCAAAAAACAAAGTAATCAGATTACAGGTGCATTTTGTAAAAAATGGGAATACTATCAGGATTACAATTTTTTTCACTTAAAACCAACGAAATGTATCTTTTGACATAACACAGTATAGACAGCTGCTTGATTATAGTTCTGGTTCTCTCTTGCCAGTTGTGACTCACATAAGCAACCTCCTGGTGCATGCACAAATACATTTTGCCAAAGTTAATTTGGTAGAAATTAACACAAATTGTTCTCTGAAATGCTTTTGTTAGGGTGACCACACTTTAGGGTGACCAAACTCTTTTTCAGACCTTAAAAAAGTGTCCGGCCGGGATTTCTACATTTGAGAAAATGTGTGGGTTTCAGCTTCAGTTTCATTATGATGTACTAAGATGATAATCTAATACTGCAAAATGCGTGGGCATATTTGCATTGCTTTAACCCTGTAATTCCCACCTTCTCGTACACCAATTGGTCGATTATAAAAGGCTTGCAGCAATTATTGGCCAAATTAATTCCTGCCTCTCAACCATTAGCCTACTCTCAGAGAACGCACAAGCATGAAGTGCCGTTGTGTACGGCATCAAACAGTTTCTTGACAATAGCAGCAAATGAAAGCTGTCTTGAGTCAAAACAATGCCAATGGCCATATAAGGTCATTTTTAATTTCATGTTATCACATTCTTTATATTACATGGTCATGCAAATGTGTAAATGATGGCAGAAGGTACACTCGTGGCATCAAATATTTTATTTTATTCCAAAAGAATGTAGGAAAAAATGTAAAGGCAGAGTATGTAGGCAGAATGAAATCAATTTTATATTATATATATATATATATCATTTTAAGAGACCGAAAACAAAAACAATACAAACATCCCCTTCCTACAAACGATCAAATATACATTATTCGTAAATACATTATGGATATTTTGAACACATGTTTTAAACCATAAAACGTCCGTCTAAATGTCCAATAATTAACAAAATAAGAACTTCAGAGTTCTTCATGTGTGGAGAGCAATAAGGGATGCAGTTGTTTGAAATTACTTTTGTCTGGTTCATCTCTGATGATTGTGTCATTGTAATTAATATACAGTGACAAATGACAGTTAAAATTAAATATATTATTTTTGTTTGATATTGACAGCTGTTTGGGAGATTATTTATGGGAACAAACTCTTTTTTACTTTATTGTACTGAAAGGCTTAATTGGTAGCCTAATGTATACTCTATCTACTTTATCACTGTAACGGTTAAACAAATCAAGTAAATAAATGTATATACTACATGATACAAACATTGCATTATTTAACCAGTTTTAAAGTTTTATTACATTTTGTTCCTGAAATCCTCCCTGAATCCACCCTTCTGCTGGGATCAGGATAATCCTGATCTTTTGGATAACATGTATCCCAATCCTACTAAAAAGGTTTTGAAAAACACATACTGAAGGTTTGATCCAGATCAAAAGCAAGATTGGCTTACATGATCTAATCTGATTTCAGAATCCCTTTGCAAGGAATATAACCAATCCAATAGCCAAAATCTGATCAGATTACTTCTGAACATCTGGGCCCAGAGCTTTATCTGCAAAATGAACTCCTGTTTCACCACCACAGACTGGTAAAACAACTGTTACACTGTTTCTACCTGATCCATTTTATTTGAAAAACTAAAAGGGGCCAATGATGTACTTGAAGTGAGGTTAAGTTTAGTTTTAAATGTAGGCATAGCATTACATAGTCCGACTAATAATTAAGTCAGTGAAAGGTTCTCATAAGTGGGCATAAATTTCATGGAAATGGCTATTCTCATGATAAGCCAAGGCTGGAGAATGGATGACTAGTATTAGTTTAGCTGACTGCTCCTAATGAATCATCTTCACACCACTCTCACTGTGGTCCAGCAGCATACACAATCTAGCACTCTGGCCTATGTATCATACATAGTCCTCATTTTAAAACAGACAGTCCTGAATCACAGTAAATATGATGCATAATCATTAGACTGAGTTGGCAGTGTGGCTCTATTAAACAATTTAAGGTGGAGATATATAAATATATAGAAAGATTTGCTATAGTCAAACTGCTTATTACAAAAAAAGTTAAGGCATACTCCTGAGAATAAAATAAAATATTGTTTGGTGTTACGTTTACATTCATACATCTGGCAGATGCTTTTATCAAAAGTCCTGAGAGTTTTTCCTAATCCTTTAATAATATTTTAATAATATATTGCAAAAATATTTTTGATTCATTTGATATGCAACAGTGCTATGATTTTTACCATGTTCCAGCCAAAGCAGACCTTAGATCAGACTCTTTTTCCTAAAAGGCAACTTGCAAGGCTTACATAGTTGCATACTCTTCTAAATGTTAGGGAATACATACATTTCTTTGTCTGTGAACCACAATATTTCCATCATAACTAAGCATTCAGTTTAATTTACACTTATTTTATATTCCCACACTGGGTGCACACAACCCCTAATTTTATTTCATAAATGGGTTAATATTTTCAGGGTTATTTTTACCCTTTGAAAATGTCAAATATATCACATTATAAACAAATATGTCAATATGGTATCTCCTTTATTTATAACCTTTTTACATTTACTTTAGTATAATGCTAATCATCTCCCGATGCTCGTGATGTCATTGTAATCTGATGAACTAAATTTCTTTTCTCTAGGACAAAGTGTTCAACAATTATAACCATTTGAAAAGTGACATTTTGAACTAGTGGTGGTGCTATACAGTTGGTCCTAGGGAGCCTATAATTGGTCCAGATACTGTCATCATTTTCCTACTTATGGTTCATAGGGCTGCCATAGACTCCAAGTGGGGAAGAAGCAGAATAATAAGAAAACTAATGGATACAATAGGTGCTTACACACCTTTGGTGCTTGGCCCATAAATAAAGCTGCAAGCAGTATTTAAAGGGGCAAAGCACCAAAGGCGCAGCAAGCACACCTTCCTGTTGAACAGGAAATTAACAGAACAGAGGCATTGATTTGCATGGAAAGAGGTTTAAAGTTTACTGCAACGCTGAATGGCAAAAGATAGGAACCAAATGATACAAGATTACAGTTACTTTTAAGAACTGGCACCAGACAGGAATTGAACCCAGGACCTTTAGAACTGAAGATTGTCATTTACCACAGTACATCATGCAAAGAAAACATGTTTGTCTTCTTATTGAGGAGAGGTTCCAAGGTGAGAATGAGCACACAAGCACCATTAGTTAGAATGTAAATAGAATGTATCAATTTTTCTGTAGGACAAAATGTTCAACAATTATAACTATTTGAAAAGTGAATATTTGAACTAGTGACGGCGCTATAGAGTTGGTCATAGAGGGCCCATAATTGGTTCAGATACTAGTCATGGTCATATGTATGAGTGTGCCAAATATCATCATTTCCTACTTATGGTTCATAGGGCTACTACAGACTCCCAGTGGGAAAGAAGAAGAAGAAAAATAATAAGAAGAAACTAACAAAAATAATAGGGTCTTTGCCCTTTCGGGGCTTGACCCCTAATAAGAAAACTAATAAAAACAATTATAATTATAGCTGTAAGAAGCAATACCTGGGTCATGCCAATTATTGGCATCATGACCAGCAAAAGCTTTGTGCAAAAAATCTCCTGACCAGTAGGGGGCAGTGCACTGAAATGCTGCAGGTAACCTCAGGGCCTAATGGTGATGACCAAGTTTTGTCTAGTGGTGGGCAGATCAAGGCTTCGTGGAACACTGAAGCTATTGAAGCAAATGTGCCATATAGTGTCGAGGCTTCGAAATAATCGACACCTGTCTCCATGGTGACAACTAGTGGTCACTTGCAGGTGTTGATCTGAAACAACCTTGACAACGAGTCAGACAAGCGTTGACGAAATATAACCTACATGATGTTTCTGTCAAACAGGAAAGTGTGTGTGGGGAGCTGATAGCGTTCTCGCATGGTATGCTTCTGCTTTGGGTTCGAATCCTGGGTGAAGTGTGCTTGTCCACATCGTTGAAAGCGCTGTTTAAAAATTGGTGTATGATGTGTTCAATACTTATTTCCCCCACTGTAATAAGAAGAAGAACAATAACAATAGGTTTTCTCCTGTCAGAGAAATCCTAAATATAGCTGCAAGCAGCAATGTCGGATTCCTCCTCTCGATTGCCGACCATTTAAAAATTGACATGGTAGAGAAATGTATCCCAAAGTTACACCATTTCAACGCATTCGGAGAAATGGCTCCATCTAGTGGACAATAATGATAATATAATATATTATCAAAGATAACATGATAATAATGTCATTGTTTTCGGAGATATGAGGTTGACATGGCACATGATAACATACTGTAGTGTCCTCTTAGTCAGGCAGAGTGAACAGAATGATCTGTTGAATCATTCTGTTTGTTTAAATCCTGGAAGAAGCTTTGCTTCTAAGTTTGTTATTCATGTTTCTAGTTTGAAATCTTTTGTGATTGTATTTGGAGAGTTTTTCTGTATGTGATTATTTTGAAAGGCTCAATGTGCTTAGTGCATGTAGCTTAAAATATTGCATTGTAAACTGAATTGTATTTACTGACTAATGTATGTTAAAAGCATTTTGGCATTTCTTTTCAGTTTCACAAGAAATGTAAGAAAAAATGTTAGGAGAAATGACATGATTGCACTTATGGAACAAAGTAAAAAGTGTCAACTTTATTTTTCACCTGAGTGGTCATTCAAGCCTCTCGACAAGCTGAACTGTGTTTACACACGTATATATATGTATATATGTATGTGTGTGTGTGTGTGTGTGTATATATATATATATATATATATATATATATATATATATATATATATATATATATATATATATACACACACACACACACACACACACACACACACACACATAAGTAACAGAGGTACTGAATGATATCAAGAGATGTAAGCTGGCTAAACACACTCTGTCTCTCACTCTCTCTCTCTCTCTCTCTCTCTCTCTCTCTCTCTTTGACAAACATGGTCTTAATAATCAAATACATAAACATATAACATGCTTCAGGTGCATCATTGTTACCGGGATTAAAATATTGTTATGCAGGATTCTTTAGATTTATAAGGAATATTTGTTTAAGCTTCATATTATTTATAATATTGATCCCATCATATTGTGTGTGTGGTGTGTCAAAAATATTATACTTCTATATATGTATTTATTGAGGAAAATGATCCAATATTACATATCTTTGAGTGGCAAAAGTATGGGAAATTCTAGGATTAGCAGTTAATCAGGTGTGAGTGAGCCCCCTATTTTATTAAAAGAATAGTGAAAGTCTGATCAAAGTCTGATCTTCACAACACATGTTTGTGGAAGTGTATCATGGCACAAACAAAGGAGATTTCTGAGGACCTCAGAAAAAGAGTTGTTGATGCTCATCAGGCTGGAAAAGGTTACAAAACCATGTCTAAAGAGTTTGGACTCCATCAATCCAGTCAGACAGATTGTGTACAAATGGAGGCAATTCAAGACCATTGTTACCCTCCCCAGGAGTGGTCAAACAACAAAGATCACTCCAAGAGCAAAACGTGTAATAGTCCCCAGGGTAATTTCTAAGTAACTTAAGGCCTCTCTAACATTGGCTAATGTTAATGTTCATGAGTCCACCATTAGAAGAACACTGAACAAAAATGGTGTGCATGGCAGGGTTGCAAAGAGAAAGCCACTGCTCTCCAAAAAGAACATTGCTGCCCTTCTGCAGTGTGCTAAAGATCATGTGGACAAGCCAGAAGGCTACAGGAAAAATGTTTTGTGATGAGACCAAAATAGAAATAATAGCATTATATTTGGAGAAAGGAAAACTTCCAGCATAAGAACCTTATCCCATCTGTGAAACAAGGTGGTAGTAGTATCATTGTTTGGGCTTGTTTTGCTGCATCTGGGCCAGGATGACTTGCCATCATTGATAGATTAATAAATTCTGAATTATACCAGCAAATTCTAAAGGAAAATGTCAGGACATCTGTCCATGAACTGAATCTCAAGAGAAAGTGGGTCATGCAGCAAGGCAACAATCCTAAGCACATAAGTCGGTCTACCAAAGAATGGTTAAAGAAGAATAAATTTAATGTTTTGGAATGGCCAAGTCCTGAACTTAATCCAATATAAATGTTGTGGAAAGACCTAAAGCAAGCAGTTAATGTGAGGAAACCCACCAACATACCAGAGTTAAGCTGTTCTGTACTGAGGAATGGGTTAAAATTCCTCCAAGCCAATGTGCACAACTGATCAACAGTTAATGGAAACATTTAGTTGCAGTTATTGCTGCACAATGTTCAGAAACATTTTATATAAATGTAAATGTAGTAATGATATTTTTAATAACAAGATTATATTTAAACACATTGTTTTCAACTCAAGTATTTTGACTGGATTACACTAGTTCTTTATCTACCATTCACAACTGTTGGGAATGTGTAAGACATACTAGAATCTCATAACTGTTTCAAGAACTTTTCATTTCTGTTCCACTTAATAAACAGTACAGAACATGCACAATTTATATCGTATGGGATGTCATGAGAGTCATATTATGCCAAATTGATAAACTAAGAGATGTGAACAGAAGCATGTAGACTGAAATCAGCAGAATTAAGTGGCAGACATAGTGAACTCATTTTCCAAATCACAAGTTCTGTAGCACATGCCCTTAAGTCTAATTACACCACAATTCCGCATGACTGCATGTGGAAGAGCACGTGACCTGCTGCCCTGCTTAACTAAACCCCACACATATCCAATTCTCCTAAACCTTTTTCTAATTTGTTGTTACGTTTCCCTCAGCATTTATATGTAACTACTAAAAAGCCCACTTATGTAAAGGTATGTCCTCCCTTCAATAGATGTAAATGGTTTAAAGATACAGTTTTTTATTGTGACTTTAACTGTGTGTAGAATCAGCTTTCCACCAGAAATCTTCACTGCGGGAAGTTTTCTCAGACAAATTTTTAGCTGTGAGAGACCCCTTTCTCTGTTAAAAAAAATCCTCATTCCCCTTAATATCATGGCACATTAGGCAAATCTATACCATCATATTCATTAATTGGAGGCATTGGAACTTTTTTATTTGTGAACTTTCCACCTTTCAAACCAAAACCACACTGTTGCAGATTCAAAACATTTCATCTCATATTAACAACACTATTTGTAGTTGATACTGTGTCTACAACTTCTGATTTGTAAATATTTTGTATGACAAATTAGCTTTGATATAGTTAATTGAGAGCTCCACCATCATTAAAAATAGGTGAGCCTGCCTTTGCTCTGCAGCCATTCGTTGAACTGCAATCCTGAGACGATCCTCCTAATCTCCAATGAGATGGTAGAATTTGATTGGTCTTTCTTGCTGCTGAAAGTAAGCAAGGCATCTCAGTGTCAGGTCAACCCTGTCTAGAGACTCCATTTCCCACCATGCACCACAACCTCCAAACATTGCCGCCCCATTTCTTAAAACACACACACACTCTCTCTACCTCACTCTCAGTCACCAGATTTTGATTGTGCACACCTGAGTGTAATCACACACAGACCCACATGCACCCTTTATAAAGAGACTCTCAGGCACAAGGTCGTTGTGAAGCATACACTCAATTTCTTTGTGTGACTTTAGTCTTTGTGGTGTGTCTTTTGCCTACTTTCTGACATCCTGTTTGTTGATCACCTGACCCCTGTCTGTCCCTGTTTTTGAAAAGGGGAGGGCACAGACCTTGTACTGACTGCCGAGGGCTAAACCACTGTAGACTTAAGTATCTTTACCCCCTGCCTTTATTCCCAGCAGCTCTGGAACAACTCCGATTGGAACAAATTCTTCATAAAGTTGGAATTCCACAGTGCTTTTAATCTGGTGCATGTTCATGAGAGGGACAAATGGAAGACCACCTTTGGCCACTAGGAGTTCCAGTGCCTTGGTGTTCCAGTGCCTTATTAAGGGACATGCTGGGTAAATATGTAACTGCGTCTATTGACGATATTCTGGTCTATTCACCTTCTCTGGAGTCCCATGTTAACCAGGTCTGCCAAGTCCTCCAGTGCCTCTTACAACATCAACTATATGTGAAAGGAAAAAAGTGCAAATTCCATCAGTGTATTATATCATTCTTGGTCTACATAATCAACCCTGATGGAGTATCTATTGACTAGTCTACAGTAGTTGCTGTCATCAACTGGTCCACTCCTTGAACGTTTAAGGACCTGAAGCAGCTCCTAGGCTTTGTAAATTTTTACTGATACTTCATTTTGGCCTTCAGTTCCATAGCTTATCCCCTCACATCCCTGCTTCAAGGTGGATCAAAGCACCTGGCTTGGAATCCCACAACGACGAAGCTCTGACCCAGATAAAAACCACAGCTCAAATCCTAAAGCATCCTGACCCTTCCAAGCCCTTCATAGTAAAGGTTGATGCTTCTGAAAGAGGAGTGGGTGCCATTCTGTACCAGAGGTTTTGAGTTAAGCCCAAGCTGCATCATGTCGGCTTTTTCTCGAGGAAACTGTCCCCGTCCGAGCTGAACTATGACCTTGAGAACCGGGAGCTGCTGGCGGTCAAACTAGCCTTTGAGGAGAGTGTCTCAGTCAAGTCAACCCAGTCTAGACAGTCCATTTCACCAAATGCACCATGGCCTCCAAACATGGCCACCCTGGACTGCATTTCCCATAACACACACACTAACGCATTCTCAGTCACTGAACTTTTGATTGTGTACACCTGCATGCAATCACACACACACCTACATGCACCCTTTACAAAGAGACTCACACAAACTTTGTAAAGTATATGCTCAGTTCATTTGGGTCTTTGACGTTGCCAAGCCTGTTTATTCTCTGCCTGATATTTACCAGTTTTGCTTTTGTGCATTTTGCCTACTCTGACATCCTGTTTGTTGATCACCTGACCACTGCCTGTCTCTGTTTTTGATGCCTGTCTCTGTTTTTGATTCCTGCTCTGTTTTGAATTGTTCGTTTGAACTTTATTAAATGCTGTCTTACCTGCATTTGCATCTATCTTGGCCTTCTTTATCTGACACACCGTGAAAGAGTACAATTTGAGAAACATTAGAGGTACCTTCTCTCCCCCCCCCACCCCCCACCTGGATTACAAGGGTAGAAAATGTACTGCTATAGTGGTACCAACATAACAAAATAAGAATAAAATTACTGAGTTCTCCTAATTTAATGTGACATGTCCCACTTAGACATCAGTTCATTAATTGAACATGTTCTGTATCATATACATTTTATTACTGCAAGATACATTTTATCTCCCTGCAGTTCTCACCTGGCTTCCCACTGAAGTTAAGCAGGGTTGAGCCTGGCCAATACCTGGATGGGAGACCTCCTGGGGAAAACTAAGGTTGCTGCTGGAAGTGGTATTTGTGAGGCCAGCAGGGTGCTCACCCTGTGGTCTGTATGGGGCCTAATGCCCCAGTATAGTGACGGGGACTCTAAACTGTAAAAACAGCAGTTTTTCGGATGAGACCTCAAGCTGAGGTCCTGACTCTCTGTGGTTATTAAAAATCCCAGGACGCTTCTCGTGAAGTATAGGGGTATAGCCCGGTGTCCTGGTGAGATTTCTCCAGTGGCCCTTCTGTGTCATGGCCCCCAAATAATCCCCATCTCTGAATTGGCTACTTCAATCTCTCCAATCCACTAACAGCTGAGTGATGGGTGTTCTGTGTGATGGGTGTTCTGGTCCACTATGGCTGCCATTGCATCATCCAGCTGGATACTACACACTAGTGACGGTTGAGGAGACCCCCCCCCCAATACTATGTAAAATGCTTTGAGTGTTTAGAAAAGCGCTATAAAAATGTAACTAACTATTATAAATGCAAATATCTGGATACCTCTAAAAAAGAATTTTATGTCTCATTGGATATAAAATAGATCTCATTGGATCGACAAAGATCCCAGTGCTGGGAAATAAATGTCAGACTCAGTTTTTGTATTGGTTTAATTGTTATTGCTGAATTTTTGCTTGATGAGTATTTGCTAATTTTCCTTCTTTGGCAAGACAATTGTGGCAAATGCAACCTATCATCCAGCTAAAACAAGGAAATGGCTTGTAATCAGGCAGTGCTTGTGAGGTATTCAAATTATTCAAATTGAATTTCTCTGGTCCCATGTTTTGGATTTAAGTTAGAGCCCATTCTCTGTTAATGGACCTCACATGCTAGCACAACTATAGCCAAAAGACTGGCCAAATATGCTAATATATTCTCTATTGTGTTTATAGAACAATATTTAATAATAAACTTTATTTTATGAAGCGCTTTTAAAAGCAGCTTCTCAAAGCGCTGTACACAAAATAAGCAGTACACAGAAAAAATAAAACATTATAAAATTTAATAAGAATAATAATAATGATAATAATAATAAGTAGACATCAACATTAAAATGCAAGTTTAAAAAAGTGTGTCTTGAGTTGAGCTTTAAAAATGCGAAAGGTCTGAGCTTCCCTGAGTTCAGGAGGAAGAGAGTTCCAAAGGGAAGGAGCGTAGACAGAAAAAGCCTGTCACCCATAGATTTTAAGCGTGTTTGTGGAACAGTTAACAGATTGGACTGTGAGGAGCGCAGTCTGCGATTTGGGGTGTATGGAATTAATAAAGCAGATATGTAATGAGGAGCCAAGCCATGTAATGCCTTGTATGTCCACATCATAATCTTAAAATCGACACGGAATCTGACCAGGAGCCAGTGCAAGGACTTCAAAATGGGAGTAATATAATCGCATTTCCTGGTCCCAGTCAGGATCCTGGCAGCAGAGTTTTGTATGTATTGCAGTTTATTGATTGTGGATTTAGACACCCCAGCTAAAACGGCATTACAGTAATCTAGCCAAGAGACAACAAATGAGTTAATCTGCTCTTCAGCCACAAAGAAGTTTAGCATAGGGTGCAGTCTTGCTATATTCCTGTGGTGAAAAAAGGATGCTTTAACAGTGCTCTGAACAAAAGAATCAAATGTAACGCTGGTATCAAAAATTACTCCAAGGTTCCTCATTTTACTTTGAGTCTCTAGAACAGAGCCATCAACAAAAAGAGACAGTGGACCAGCTTTGAGAATTTGATGACAGGAACCTATAAGCATAACTTCGGTTTTCCCGCTATTCAGGGACAGAAAATTATTATTCATCCACGTTTTTATCTCAGAAATACATTCAGAAAGAAAACAAACATCAATGTTTTCACCAGATTTTGAGTGAATGTAGATTTGGGTATCGTCAGCATAAAAGTGATAATGGAGGCCGAGCGATCACAGCAGATGCCCAAGTGGAGATAGATAAATATTGAAAAGTAGAGGGCCTAAAACTGAACCCTGAGGAACACCAGCGAGCACCAAGCTATATATATATATGGCGAGAGAGAGAATATATATATATATATATATATATATATATATATATATATATATATAGGTGGTTTGAAACTGTAACTGGTTTAAGTCATTATTATATCTTCTGTTTGCACTGGGTATTCAGTCTCTCAGTTTATCTGTTATTTTTCTATTCATATGCCTCACATACACAAAGCAGTTGATTTGGCCTGGCTGATGACAACACTGAGTTGTAACCAATCAGGAGGTTGGTGTTGCTTAGAAAGTTCCGGTATTGGCTTTACTTAAATGGTCCAAAATCTGTTCTCTTCTTCACACACTCCACTCCTCAAGCACACTGTTTGTTTTCAAGCCATACTCACAATTTCACAGAGACAATAACATGCACTGTAAAGATCAAATCAGGTAAGCGTTCTGTTTTTGCTTTCTCTGTCCCTTCTATTTATCCTAATTCTTAAATGGTAATGTGAATATTCTTTGAAGTTTTTTTGTCTAGAAGGCAAATAGAGAAACAAAATTGTATGACATTAGCTTATTTAATGAGATCTGTTTGATTTAGTAAATAAAAAAAACCAAAAAACATGTACTTCAGCTTTAATGAAGTAACTAGTAACTACATTTTAATTTTCATATTCAAATTAGTAACAAAGTAACTAACAATTGTGTTAATTGATGGTTTTAATAATAAACCAAATAAGCCAAATATTCAAGATCTGTATTAAACAATTTTCATAACATAATTAAGTAAAATGAAGACCAAGATGACCAACACAAACAACACCATAATTAACACATTTGTGGTTGCTGACTGACAAAATAATACAGAAATAAAGATGAATATTTACACCGGAGAAGTTACGCTGTAACTGAATTTTTGCTCATTTATGACATTTTTATGCATGGATGGAATAAATGTAGTCAATGTTAACATATTAACCAACATCAGTTAATACATGTTAACTTACTTTAATGCAACAGCATAGCTGATTTCTTCAATCAGAAGGTGTGCATTAATATTCCAGAACAATATGGCTCTAACACAAATGATAGATTTATATTAATGTGCTTTAATTCATGTGTAGACTGTTAAGTGTGATGTGTCATTCATTAATTAAAAAAAAAAATTGTAAATTGCTATGGTATATGTGGAATTAATATTACTTATGGTTTATTAAAGCTGAAGTTCATGGTTTGTTAATAATGCTTGTTAAGGGAACCTTAATGCGAAACTTTATCAATGTGTTATAAACATTTTAAGTTTGAAGTTTTATTGTCAGTTGTAAATGCTTAGGTAAAGGGTTCGTCAAGGGTTTTGTGGAGTTCTACTTGGAAGGAGCTCTCTGTTGTAGTGTTCTAAATAGTACTTTTAATGTTTGCATCAGAGGGAGAAAATGAAGCCATAAGTGTGCTAGACAGAACCTTTTCTAGGTATATAGATATTAGTTGTGGCTTATGACTGCAAGTCTACAGATGGTTCATTTTATGACAAACACTGTTTTTGGTTGGCAGATATTTAAGAAATGTTTATCAATGTGTCCAGTGATTTAGCAAATTAGCATCACACAGACTCATTATGTATTGTCATGTGCTGTTCCAAGCTGTTTCGATAAAAGGTAAGAATGAAATGAAACCACCAAAAGTAAGTTGTAAGTAGAGATATTTCTAATGCCTCTTCACAGTCACAAAGACTACCAGAGGTCAGTGGATTGGCTCCAGTCCAAAACACAGCACAGACCTAAAGTGGCCATCATCTGTGGATCTGGACTGGGCATGCTGGCTGATACACTCCAGTGCCAGGAATCCTTCAAGTACTCTGATATTCCTGGCTTTCCACAAAGCACAGGTGAGATTTGGGGCTCAGAGTGAATGATATATACATATAAACATATGTGTGTGTGTGTGTGTGTGTGTGTGTGTGTGTGTGTGTGTGTGTGTTTGTGTGGTGAAGAGTTATGAGGGCTATGAGTGGTGAAGGACTATGAGGACTCAGAGACCACCAATCACAAAGCCATACCGGTGAGCAAGATCCAATCTGAAATGCTGCAGAAGCTCATTACTGAGATCATTGTCTGTATGGACATGAATAACAATCAAACATGACCACAGTTCCAAGTAGTTTCATCAAATCTGCAGTCACTTTGACTAACAGAGGTTTCTTCATTGTTTATTCATATGTATTGTTTATTTTAATATTTTATATATATATATATATATATATATATATATATATATATATATATATATATATATATATATATATGTGCGTGTGTGTGTGTGTGTGTGTGTGTGTGTGTGTGTGTATAGTGCAGGGCCATATTGGGAGGCTGGTGTTTGGTGAACTCAAAGGGAAGACCTGTGTTTGTATGCAGGGCCGATTTCACATGTATGAGGGACACTCAATATATAAGGTGAGATCTTTCAGATACACCAATATATATTGAAGCACTGTTATTATGGCAAAGCATATTTGTGTCTTACAATATGTGCATCACACTTGCCAGTTACTATTTTCAATATAACAATATAGATATTTACTTAGTATCATACCTTCTAGTACAATTTAAATAATTGCATTTTGTAAACATTTTGTCAGTATGTGCTCTGGCAAAAAGCATCTTTTTTTAAAATTACACTGTTGGCACAGAGTTCATACATTCCTCCACATAATCACATTGAGCTAAATCACATGCTGGATGCCATTGATTATTTCACTGCTCAGTGTGCCTGTTGTTCATAAAAGCCATGAGAAGTGCATAGCTCTTCTCATCTAGTAGCAAGGTTACAATAATTTACAACAGAAGTGTTAAACTTATGGCCTGTGGGCCAGAGGTGGCAGGAAAAAAGTTTGAAATCTGGCTCACCAAATGAATTTAGAATCTATGTTCTAAACTGAAACCATCATGTGGACCTCAGATGGATTGAAAGATTGGAAAAAAAATAGCTAATCTCGGTTATTCCACTAGGAATAAAAATAGAGCAATAAACTCATCTACTGATGAGTGCTAATGACAAGTAGTACATCCTCAGCAAACTTTTTCCCAAAAGAACCAGCCGAGTGGTCTGACTGCAGCAGGGGTGAATACTTATGCAATCACATCTGATTATTATTAGCATCTTTTAGATAAATGCAGATAAATTAACACATTTAAGAGGAGTTATTGATGATTTTTAAATTATTTTTTAATGTGGCCCATAAACTAAATGAGACACCCTTGGTTTACACAGTTCTCTGTGCTATAAAACTGAGCTGTATTAATACTGTGTTTAGAACTGTGTTATCCATTTAATTTATTGAAAGAGTGAAGGCTGGCTTGGTATTCTGCATCTCCTTCACAGGTCACTTTCCCAGTGAGAGTGTTCAAGCTTTTGGGTGTGGAAACCCTGATTGTCACGAATGCTGCAGGGTCCATAGCAGAAAGCTATCACTGTGGTGATGTCATGATCATTAGAGATCACATCAACTTCCCTGGACTTGCTGGTTTAAACCCACTAAATGGCCCTAATGATGACAAGTGAGTCAAGATTTATCTGACCTTAATGACTGTCATACTTAACAATAAATCTACAGTAAGCTCATGGGACCTAGCTTGGACTAACACGTTCATGCCACATTGCCTACAACACTTCTAGAAAAAAAAGGTTACATATATCCCACTACATTTTTTTTAGTTTCTGCATCTCAGGAAACCTTTCAAGACTGTATGTAGAAATGTACAACATAGGGTTTCCTGTTCAGTAAAGGTTGATTTCAGGAAGTTAATAACCTCCAAGGAACACACAAGGACATGTGCATACGTACTACAGCATACTAATTTAACTGTTAACCACAATAAATGTCTAGCTAAAACTCATACTATTCATACTTATGAGGCACCTCTTAACTGTGTACTGTTACTCCTCAGGTTTGGACCTCGTTTTCCCCCTATGTCTGGAGTTTATGATAAAGACTTGCGAAAGCTGGCATTTGACATCTGTAAGAGGATGGGCGTGACCCAGTTTGTCCAGGAGGGAGTGTATTGTATGGTGGGTGGGCCCAACTTTGAGAGCATAGCAGAAGCCAGACTTCTGCACAAACTGGGAGTGGATGCAGTGGGTGAGCTTCTCTAAATAGTAAAATGTTAAAAGATCATATGAGTCTTGGCTATTACATTTCTTCATTATTAATATATTTTAAATTGATCCAGTAAAACTGACTTCCTTATATGGTGGACAAGTATTACTGTAGGTAATTAAATAGGTCACTGGAGTGAGTACAAGTACTTTAATGCTGGACTTAAATAACAGCACTCCACAACCTTTAAAAGAGATGTATCATAAGTTTGCTTCCATGGTTTTAATATTTGCAACAATTTCATTACTTTTAAATCGTACACAGTATTTCAAGTTTGAATGAAGCGGTAAAGTATAATTCAATTCAATTAAGTTTTGTTTGTATAGCGCTTTTAACAACGGTCATTGTCCCAAAGCAGCTTTACAGAAATATATCAATTCAGGATATAGATTTTACATGTATGAATTTGGCCCTAATGAGCAAGCCAGAGTTGGCAGTGGCAAGGTAAAACTCGTTGAGATGATATGAGGAAGAAACCTTGAAAAAAGGGACGGCATCAAAACATCCCAGCCCACAATACTCTATGCCTGTGAGCCCTCAAGATCTGTTCCTTTGCCTAAGAAAAAAACTATTCACAAAAAGCTTGACTAAACAAATATTTATTCAGCCTGTATTGAGACTGTGTCTGAGTCCAGAACATTAATTGGAAGGCTGTTCCATAACTGTGGGGCTTTGTAAAAGAAAGCTCTTCCCCTTGCTGTGGACTTCACTATTCGAGGTACCAACAAATAGTCTGCACCTTTTGATCTAAGTAGGCATGGCGGATCATAAAAGACTAAAAGTTCGCTCAGGTACTGTGGCATGAGATCATTCAGTGCTTTATAGGTCAATAGTAGTAGTTTATAATCAATGCAAAATTTTACTGGGAGTAAATGCAGTGTGGATAAGATAGGGGTGATGTGGTCATATTTTCTGGTTCTAGTATGGACTCTTGCAGCTGCATTCTGAACTAACTGGAGCTTGTTTATGCACCTACTGGAACATCCAGACAGTAAGGCATTACAATAATCCTACCTAGTGGTGACGAAAGCATGAACTAATTTTTCTGCATCATGTAGTGACATTATATTTCTTATCTTAGCAATGTTTCAGACATGAAAGAAGGCTATCCTAGTCATATTATCTACATGAGTGTCAAATGAAAGACTGGGGTCAATAACCATACTAAGGTCTTTGGCTGCTACACATGATGAAACAGAAAGTCCATCCAGAGTTACTATTGTAGGATATTTTGCTTCTCAAACCTACATTGGCCCCTCTAGCTCACAAATTCAAACTATAAAATTGATTAAAAGATCTATCTTAAACTTAAGATAAATAAAACAGCCAAACTCATGAAGACTGGATTCAGATGAAGTAGGTTTATTAGCAGTCAAGCAAGACAGCAAATAACCCAGCTGGCACCAGGGATGCACGTCACATGAAGATGTAATTGCATCAAAGTAACAGTGGCACACAGTCTCTTTATATACACTTCAAGCATGGCACCATGTGTAACATTAACCAATCGTACATAGTTCCCCTTCTTGTACATCCAATCACAATCTTCAACACGTATCCCAGTTACATAATTTCCCATTATCTCAAAGAGACTTTAGGTTTACTCATTTAGTACTGCTCTAATTTCCCTTATCCCTTAAGTCCATCTTAATTTTTGAAGGTTATACTGTAGGGTCTATTATCTTTTCTAGCAGTTAGTTCATTGTCTACTTTTGAGCTATTTCTACCTCGAATGACCAACAGACTTTTCTCTTGTCAGGGATGAGTGAACATTGTAATGCTTATCTGCATGATACAGTTGTTCCTCTTTTGCAATTGGCCGTCTCCTATATCTTTGCTCCTTGTCTAACCTATGGAAGGGTCCGACTTGTGCTTTCTAACTTATTCTATATTTTATGCGTTCTTCAGATAGACATGTGGTCAAACCTCAACCCTAGGCCTTCCGAGGTGAGCCCTGGACCTCCCAAGTTGGTTGATACATACAAACCCACTCTCACGCTTTTCCCACTTTTCTCCGGGTGTTCCTCTCTTTTGCACCTAAGTGCAATGCAAACTTCACAATGGCCTTTATGTTTATAATAATAATAACGTGCCCAATACACATACTGTGAAACTTTATTCTGTAAAAGGAAAGAGTAATGTTTCTTTTTATTAATGTTAAAAGTTAATAACCTAAATTTCCTCTGTGTGTGTGTGAACGTTTCACCAGCGCCTGAGTACTTCCCTCTTCAACAGTCCATCTGTCAGAACTTCCTCATGCTTCTGCTGGTGTGGAGCTCCAGCTAGCGCTGGAGCACACAGCACACTCCGAAGAGCAAGCGCACGCTTCCGGGTTTGTCAGTGACACTGCCTTTGTTGACTTTTGACACGTGTGTTTTGTCATGGTTTGTCCTGTCTCCACCCCTGTATTGTAATTGGTTGCTTCCCGTATGTGTCATCATTAGGGGAGAAATCGACTGATCTATCAGCACTAAGAGATTTTTTAAAGTTCAGGAGGCTCTCCTTCCAAGCTGTTTGTAATGCTACCAATTTGGTTTGACGCTATTTACGTTCTAATTGTCGAGTGGTCTATTTTAAGGTGCATGTGTGATCATTGTACCAGGGTGCTAGCTTTTTCTCTCTCTTTCCACATGTAGCGGAACGTTGACTCTAAACATTTAGTTGCCTGATCAAGTTCTTTGGGATCAGACGGTGATCCAATCAGAGCTGATATCTCTGGGAGGTTATTGATAAAACTCTGTGCAGTAGCTGACGTGAATGTACGTTTGACATGGTTGCATGGCAAGGTGAAATATTATGATCGATACACAATTTAAGCGAGATGAGATAATGGTCTGAGATAGGTTCAGACTGCAGATGTATTTTCTATATTTAATCCGTATTTTCGTATCAGGTCAAGAGTGTGACCACCATTATGAGTGGGTCTGATTACATTCTGATTGACCCCTACTGAATCTAGAATAGACACAACCGCTGTTCTCAGAGGGTCCACTGGGTCATCAAAATGAATATTAAAGTCATTAACAATTAAAGCTTTATCTAGAGAAATAACCAGGTTTGTGATAAAATAAGGAATTCAGAATATGGCCCTCGGGGTCTGTAAATAATAATTAGTGGAATCGATTCTCAGTTGACTTACTTACTTTTTGTGGCTATGTATGTTATACTAGAATAAGGAAGTTCAAAAGAGTTGAATTTATGACTAGGTTTTTATGTGATGCCAAGATTATCATTATAAATAAGTGAGACACCCCTCTGCCAATCAGAAGGGTCCGATGTATATAACTGTATCCAGGAGGACTAGCTTCATTTAGTGCTCATTTGGTTTAATACATTTTCTGTTAAACACATTATATTAAAATCCTGATCAGTAATGGTTTCATTAATAATAGCTGCTTTAGACGTAAGAGATCTAATCCTAACTTTATCTTCAGATGAAAGGTGCTGGCTGTGCATTCAGTTTGATATGATTTTATTTTAATTAGATTACTAAAACAAACTTTCTGAAAATTTGTACATTTTTGTTTAGCTTGGGGAACAGACACAGTCTCAATATTGTAGAACCTAGGTGATGACTCAGTTTAGCCTGCTTGTCTGCTCCCTGGCCTTGGCTCTGGATTGGCACAGATTAACTAGGCCTGTTCTGAGACTATAAATTATTTGCTGTTCTGAGAGCAAATAAGTATTGAATGCGTCAACATTTTAAATATTTCATCTCATTTCCTATGAGGCTATTCACATGGAATTTTCACCAGACATTGGTATTAACTCAAGAAATCCAGAAATATAAAGAATTCACAACATTAAAGTCCATAAATAAAGTTATGTTTAATAAAGTGGAATGACACAGGAAAAAAGTATTGAACATGCTAACTGAAATTTATTTAATACTTAGTGGAGAAGCCTTTGTGTGTAATGACCGCTTCGAGACGCTTCCTGTATGAAAAAATTAATGGGCCGCAGTATTCAGGTGTGATTTTGGCCCATTCTTCTAAACATATTGTCTTTAAATCTTGTTCAATTGGATTTAAGTCAGGTGATTGACTGGGCCATTCTAACGCCTAGGTTTTTTTCTCTGAAACCAATTGAGAGTTTCCTTTGCTGTTTGCTTTGGATTGTTGTCCTGCTGGAAGGTCCACCCACGTCTCATCTTCTTCATCTTGGTGGATGGAGCAGATTTTTCTCAAGAATCTCCTGGTAAAGGGCTCCATTCATCGTTCCTTCAATTATATGAAGTCTGCCATTATCATGCGATGATAAACAGCCCCACACCATGATGCTTCCACCTCCAAACTTAGTGTTTTAAGGGTAATGTACAGTGCCATTTCTTCTCCAAATGTAGTGTATAGTATGACAGCCAAAATGTAAAATTTTGCTCTCCTCTGACCAGACTACACCATCCCAGTATTTCATAAGCTTGTCCAAATGAGTTGTAGCAAACTTTAAATGAGCTTCGACATGTCTTTTCTGTAGTAATGGAGTCTTGCGGGGTGAGCGTGAGTAGTGTAGTGCATTGCCTATTGGTTTCTCTGTGATGATGTCACCTGCTGCCTCCAAGTGTTTCTGGAGCTCTTTTTGAGAGGTCCTTGGCTCTTGGGCTGCTCTTCTGACTATTCTTCTGACTGACCCTGGTCAGAAACCTTGTGAGGAGCTCCTGTGCGTGGCCGGTTGATGAAGGAGTGATGTTGCTTCCACTTGCGGATAATGGCTCCAATGGTGCTTACTGGAGGATTCAGTTTTGAAATATATCTGTATCCGATTCCATCCATATGTTTTGCAACAATAAGGTTGTGAAGGTTCTGGGAGAGCTCTTTGCTTTTACCCATCATGAGTTGTTTCTTGGATGACACCTTGGTAAGAAAAGCATTTTATAGACCATCAATTTACTAACCCAGCTGATATTAATTTGCACAAATAGGGGGTATAATTACTTACAGATTTCAGCTGGTTCCTTGCCTTACCTTGCTTTGGAGAACTTCCTTAGCGTATTCAATACTTTTTTCCTGTGTCATTCCACTTTATTGCACAACTTTATTTACGGATTTTAATGTGAATTCTTTATATTTCCAGATTTCCTGAGTTAATACTGATGACTGGTGAAAATTTGATGTGAATTGCCTCATTGGAAATATATTTACTGAAAATAATGTTGACGCGTTCAATACTTATTTCCCCCACTGTATGTACTATGCTGCAAGAAATGAGAGCAGCACCTTCCCAAGTGGGATGGATACCGTCCCGCCCTAACAGGCCAGCCTTGCCCTCAAAACTACTCCAATTATCTATAAAGCCCACATTGTTTTCGGAGCACCACCTGGACATCCAGCAGTTCAGCAACCATAACCTGCTGTAAGCTACATCGGCACGGTGCATTGGGATGGGGCCAGAGCATATTACTGCATCGGACATCGCCTTCGCTAATTTAGACACCTATATAACGTTACTCTTAGTTACCTCTGACTGACGAAGGCGTATTTCATTAGCCCCTACATGAATAACTATCTTTGAAATCCTGTGCTTGCCTAAGACCCTAAGATTACCTGCTATGTCCGGCACCTTGGCTCTGCCTAATGATCATCTGTTCTGTTTGTTCTTGTCCTACAGGCATGAGCACAGCCCCTGAAGTCCTCGTGGCTAGCCACTGCGGCATGCGTGTGTTTGGCCTCTCACTTATCACCAATAAAGTGGTGAAGAGCTATGAGGATTCAGAGACCACCAATCACGAAACCATACTGGAAGTGAGCAAAATGCGATCAGAAATGCTGCAGAAACTCATTACTGAGATCATTATCCATATGGACATAAATAACAATCAAGCATGACCACAGTTCCAAGTAGTTTCATCAAATCTGCAGTCACTTTGACTAACAGAGGTTCCTTCACTGTTTATTTTAAATAACGTGTATCTTTTGTTATTATTATTAGGTGGCCAGTCACTGTTACTGAACACCTTGTTATTTTGAACTAAGTGAAAACGTTTTTTAAACAAAAAACAAACTCATCACTCACCAAATATTGTATGAATATCACACTAGAGGGTGCTATAATTTCAAAATAAAATACTGATTGTCACTTTTTTTAATGTTGCACCTTTTTGATAGAATGTATATGGGTGTGTGATTATTTGGAAAAAAAAAAAAAAAAAGTTGCACCACTGGCTAATCAGATTTCAGAAAGCATAGCCATAACCTCTAATAAAATATGACTGGTATGCATAATAATTGGCCACTCTTAGGTATTACTCTTTTTCTCAGAAACTCTGGTTCAAATTATTCACCTGTTTGAATTAGATAACTTTTCAATATGAATGTTTTCTTGGCTAAGGTTTGGATTGCAAATTCAAATCTCAGCTTCACCAAGTTAGCTCAATAAACCAGGCTTTTTTTTTTTAAAACAAGCCTGGCTAAATTCCATCAATTTTGGTTCCATAATGGAAGGTAATTTTAAACTGCTCAGTTAGTATACCGACAAGCTTTTGGACAAACCTGCTTTGTTCCAAACTAAGCTTGAAGCTTAGCTTGAGAAATTCTTTTCAACAAGTCATGTGCAGGATTTGACTTAAACTGAAAGAAATAAATGACTTAAAGAAACACAACAAATATACTTGAGAAAACAAACTAACATTCAAGACAAAGAAACTATAATCAACATACAACAAACCTAAACATAAACCAGAAATATAGACACAAGCATTAACTACACATATGATAAGATAACAGGCAAGTCTCTATCTATAGAACTGGCTCAATCATAATTACTGATTTTACTCAGAAAGATGTCTGAAGCACACATATTTGTAATAATATTTTATTTGCACCCCTGTGTAATAACAAATATAAAAGAAAATAAAAATTAAAATATATAAATATATCACCTCTCTGTAATTGCATTACCTGTAAGTGGAACAGTGGAGTATTTGGTCATATGTAAAATAAAAAAACTGACAGTTTTGATTTACTGTATTAAAAATAAAGGCCCCACAGTAGGAATTGTGCAGTAAAATTAAGTACACATTTCATTACTGAGATTTAGGACGGGGTATTGACACAGATTTTATGAATCAATTCGATTTCGATTCAATTCAACATCGATTTGTTTGGATATATATCAGGTACAGTACATGCCAATTTTTCTTAAGGAAAACAATCTCTCAACTATTGCTGTAAACTATACAGGGATCCCTGTTAGTTGGTACAGTGCTATAATATTAAAGGTTAAAGTTAACAAATCCAAATTCAGTTTCTATTTATTTTAGATATAATAAACACTCATAAAAAGTGAGTTATATACAACCATTTTACATTTAAATAAGGCGGTTTTTATACAACTTTTTAATTATATAATTATGTTTCTACTCCAATTCGTTGTTGAAATATAAACATTTAAACAGTGGCTGTAGTAACTTATTTTCATGACAGATTTATTCAAACATACAATAAATGAGAAATCACTAACATGTTATGTACGAGTATGAATATAATGAATATGTAATATAGTGCATATATTTAGCAAAATGCTCCTGTCTATGGTTATTTTTTTTCTAGTTAACTATCAAGCTATGGACATTTTCCTGAGGTAAATGTAGGGTTGCGTGACATATTGTTTACAAGCTGTTTTATTGGCGTCTTTCCGTGGTTGAAACACAGATTGGGTGATTACATGAGAGCTAATACAGTTCAGTAAATTTCATGTTTATTCGTGTTTAGTTCGTGCTATAACTAGTAGTAAAGTGGAAGAGATTATCGGTCTGCTTTGTCCATTTGGGACAGGGCCAATGTCACGCCACATTAGCCCTGTCCCAAATGGCACACTCCACCCTTGTGGCGCTCCTCCGAGTCCACACTTTGCTGTTGCCGGAAAGAGGAAGATTTTGACTATAATTTCACATTTCTTATATTCAAACTATATAATGAAATATAACTAAAAGCTAGAGCCATAGTTAAATTACATTTGAAATCATTGTTAATTATAAAAACAAAAACTTACATTTAGAAATCCTCTTCTCTGTCATGTTGGCTAAAACCTGCAATTGAAATTCCTCCTCCGCTTCCCGAGTTAACTAAACTCCTCTGCTTTCTGATTGGTCTGTCCACTCACTACTTTACATTGTAGGAAAGTGTCATTTCTTCAGTGTTGTCACATTAAAATATATAATCAAATATTTACAAAAATGTGAGGGGCATACTCACTTTTGTGAGATACTGTATATGTTTGACTATGTACTGGAAGCAATGTTGACATGTCATACTGATACAATTCCTCACTTATCCTGATTTACTGTTCAAAAATAGTATTGGTTCAGTACAGGATTTAGACAGACTAATATAGTGGAAACTGAAGAAAAGGTTGTATGAATATGCCATCTAAACTTATCTCTTGCCTGTTAACAGTTGCTGTTCTTCACAAGTTTCCGCAGACAACTGCCTCTGATGTGCGAGTGGATCAGACGCAAGTGTAAAAATGAGCAGTTCAGCCAAAAAAAAAAGGAGCATAATGTGTAGTTTTTGTATAGAGGGTCAGTATGGGTGTTGGTGCCATAATTTTCAGTGTTCTTTTAATAAAAAGCATTTTTCAGTTTCCTTTGTTCAGTTTTAAAATGCTGAAACCATGTAAAGTTTAAATAAAAACTGCTGGACTTGTTATTGAAATATGTATTTTTATTAGTGATCTTATTACATGTTATTTATTTTAAAGGCCTTGAAAACAAGTGCATTCAGCACTGGGAAAAAGTCCCCAAAATAATTCCTTTAGTATACTGGTAACATATTTAAAATTCTCTATTGTGTAAGAGTATGTAATGTTGAAAGTATGTTGTACAAAGTAATGAACTGTATATATTGGCACCCTGTCCAGGGTGTACCCCGCCTTGTGCCCCATGCTCCCTGGGATAGGCTCCAGGTTTCCCCGTGAAGGAAGGATAAGCGGTATAGAAGATGGATGGATGGATTAACTGTATATACTTTTATTGACTACAAAGTGTGCATTGTTTAGAATTTGAAATAAGCCAAAAGTATAACAGAGCATATACTATTATTGCAAAAATATTATGTTCATTTTTCACCAGGGTTGACCATCGTCTTTTCCTATTGAACCATTCAGGTAACTTGTGAAGGGATCTGGCATTACTTCACAGCAATAGAGTGTTGCCTTATCACGATTCTGGTTTATTGTCACTTCTGCGTTAAAAAAAGCAGACTAAAAGTGTGTGTGACAAAGTCTGATATTAGAGTTTAAGCAGAAATGGAAGATCAGCATCACTTTGTTGGAGTAAATTATCTTGAGAGCTTTCAAATCCCACAGAAACGATGAACCAGTTCTATGTAAACAGGACTCGAGGATGATGTGAAAGCATTAGTCTGAGACTCAGTCCGATAATTCGCGTGTTAATATTTACAATTAAAAAAAAAAAAGTCGTAAATTGATATGTATGATTACGAGCAGGTATAGTATCAATGACAAATTTAGTATTTAAAGTCAGGCGACTTCACCCGTGTGTTGTTTCATGTAGCTGAGTGTGAGACAAGAGAGCGGTGGAGAGAAGAGGGAGGGAGAAAGAACAGCCCCTGATTCCACTCGTGCATTTTTAACGGCGTTGTGGAACTTTGTGGGTTGTCGCTATGACTCCTGGGCTATACCGTTACATCCCTCACAGCCTGCAAACAGCAGCTCCCAGATCCGGTCAGCTTTTACCGAAGGAGAAGGAGAATGCACAGTAGTTACAGGTAGCTCCAAACTTGCCATCGTCTAGCTTCACACTTCTACTACATGAGTAAATAAACACATGGACCTGCCTGTGAGTAAATCTTACAATCTGGTGACTTTCTTTATACTTTCCTTTCTTTTTCACTACCTTTATATATGCTTTTATTCTTGGATGTTTGGGTGCAAATCTCCATTTCAGCTCTGCAAGTTTTATTTCAATACCAAGCGCAAAAGACACCACTCTGCTTTGTTCTGTTGGGGTCTGTCCTATTTTAAGCCAGAATATCCAGCTGAACTTAATTTAAGGTTGAGTTTAAGCTGACTTTCAAAGTTGTGCTTTCCTCCATTGGCTGAAGACGTGCAAAAGTTTCTGAAATGACGCTGAACACGCAGAGAGAGAGTAGAGAGATGGTGAGGAGAAGGGCCAGTACTCCGATCCCCTCCTCTCGGCATGGAGTAATACACAGAGAACCTCAGCATCCTCCTCTCGCCCAGTCTGCCTCCTACCAGGCTGGAGACACCAAACTCCACCTGAGAGCTCACTGGTCCTCCGACTCAGAGGAGTCTGACAGCTCAGGCTACGAGTGTCTCTACCGGGTCATCCTACTGGGTGATCATGGAGTCGGCAAGTCCAGCCTCGCCAGCATCTTTGCTGGGATCCAAGAAAAAGATGCCCACAACTGCATAGGTGGTGAGTCCAATTAAAAGCCTGGATATAATCTAAAGCAGTGGTTGTAAAAGTGGGGTTTGAGGAACCCCCACACCTCACCATTATCAAAGTTTTTATATTTATTATTTTATTTATATTTATTATTCTAACCAGAGTAGGCCTAAAATATATGTTAACATGTTAAGTAATAGAAAACTCTATGGTTCTAATAAATGGGCAGATATTATTGTACACATTTAAATGAATGATTATGAAATAAATCTGTATTGAAGGTGTCCATGAAATGTATTTTATAGTTAAAGAAGTCTTTGGCTACAAAATGTCTGAGATCCTGAACTGTATCGTGAAAGTAGGGATGGTAAAAGTACCCAAATTCTTTAGTGAAGTAAAAGCGCAATTACTCATTTAAATAAATATTCTGGTAAAAGTAATGATACAAAAACATATAAATTCTTAATCTTACTTTCAAGAAGGATTCCCTTAAGAAAAAGCCTCAAATCACAAAATGATTATATTTTCTAAAGGTAAATTAGTGTCCCTTTCACCAAGGAACATTGGAAATATTAAGGCTAGCATGCAACATTATTCCTAATCTGTCAAATATTAGCTAGCATGATAACTCTGACAATAACTAGTTGAATGTTAGCTGTCATAACACAAACTGCATAAATACAAAGTGTCTACAGCAACAGACAAATTACACTGATCGGTGTTATTCTTGCTGTTACTTTTAAAAGTTAAATCTATTTGGGTTTTTAATTATTAAAAAAAAAAAGTAATTTAGATCAAGTCGTTGAAGTTGTCTGAAACTAAAAGTTATGTTATGGCTTTATGAATATATGATTATAGAGAAATGTAGTGTTTGAAAATGTAATGAGTAGAAAGTTGATATTTTTCCTTTTGAAATTTAATGAGTAAAAGTATTAGGTGAAATAAAAACTCAAGTAGAGATTAAAAAAAAACTTTGTTACTGTACTTAAGTCTCAGTTTTATATTTTGTTACTTCCCTTCTCTTCTTGAACCATCTAAGAGATGTACTGCATGTGCTGAAGTATTACATCACTAGTATGTACTTATTGGTCAACATCAGACAGATATACTATGCTTGTAGGGGTGTATAAACATATAGTAGTTGCTGGTGTGGACGTAAATATTCAGTTCCAGATCTTGCCTAGTGCTTAGAGCAATGCTGTGACACGAGGCACACTAGGAAATATCTTCCTCTGTTTCTTCCATATTCACTTTATTTATTTAATGTTGTGCAATGCTTGCAAAGTAGCAGTTAAATATGGTTTAGGACAGCCAACTAAATGACATGCCATTGGGCATTAAAATGCATTGACTACATGGATTGTAATATTTGCTCTTGCACTGGCTTATGACATTCATTTTTGTAGATAATTATAGAGCAATTTAAATACATACCAGCTATTTTTAATTTTCTATTAATGCTGCACATTTAGATGCTGAGTCAGGGTACATGAAAATGTATTACTTTCTTTTAAGGGTAATTAAATTACATATGTAAATCTTAGCAAAAATGTTTATATCTCGCCTCAGCTCTTAGTGTTCTAAGTACACAGTGGACAGTGATAGAATGGATTTGAAGTGGAAAAAAGCAGACAAGGTCTGTTTCACCCAAAAGCAAAGTATGTTTTCATCTTTTTGTCAAACTCGCCATAAGATCAGCCCAAACTAGACACAGCTCAATGCTTTTTTTCCATTGCCTCATTCCCCCCCCCCCCCTTTTTTTTCTACACATGAAGATGATAAATAACAGCACATTTCAAGGAAATCAGGAATAAACAAGAAGTGTTTTGTGTTAGAATGCCTTGGGGTCTTATCAGTGATGTCATCTGTTTGAAACATAGTAATGGTGCTCCAAAAGTAATGAGGTTTGTGTGAAAAAGTCGATTGCTTGCTGCATCTTGAAATCATGACAATAGTAATGTTTTGTTCTATAGATTATTTTTGCTTATATGGATATTAAGTTTATCATAAGTCTGTGTATTTTCTTCTTCAGAGGACATGTACGAAAGAACACTGACAGTGGATGGAGAAGAAACTACCCTTATAGTAATGGACACATGGGAAGCAGAAAAGCAGGTATGAAAATAAAATGGACAGCCATTTACCTGTAATACACAACATGCAATGGCCAACAGGTTAACAAAAGGTACTTTCTGTAAATATGAGGTTCCATTAGTGGCAAAAATATATGGACTGCATGGTACAAAACTCTCAACCATCACTGTCTACTTTTTTAATCACATATTTGCTTTGTGAAGGTGGTCTTGAACCATTGTGTCATTCTCATTAATGTTTGGCACTTGGAGAAATCAAAACACAGCCCTCACCTGGTCCAGAGTACTTTTTTCCCCAATCAAGGAAGTTTATTAAACTTTTTTAGGATTTGTTAACATCAGACACCTCTACCACATGTCAAAATAAAAAATATAAAAATGTAGGCAAAGACACATGATATTTATCCAGTACTGATAAGTTATTTAATAAAGCAGTCAGCATATTTTTGGCATGGAACATAATATGAAAAAGGAATCTGCAGGCATGTATATTTGGAGGTATCTGAGTTAGGAATTTTGATTCAACAGAAAACACATCCCCTTAGCCGCAATGCCTTTGTTGTTGCAAGCCATGTCTATTGAATGCTGTTGGCTAAACTGACAGAACATGAAGTGAAGGGAGCCAGTGTCCAGCAAAGAGTGGGCAGAGTACTATGTACATACAGAGCAGAGGACATTGATGGCTTTGGGACCTAATTACACAGCTATTGATCCCAGCTTTCTGTATCATCTCCCACTGAAGGCTGCGAGACAGAGGCTTGGCCAGTGTTGCATGTCTGTTTACAAGCATGAAAAATTGGCCATGTTAAGAGACTAATGGCTAGGTTTGATGCTTCTTTCTGGCTACTGTTGAAACTTTATTGCTAGGATGTTCAAATTTTAACCAAGGACCCCTTTCCCTGTGAAATTAAAAATCCATAGACCTCTTTTGAACATATGACAGATTTATTTTTGTGAATATAATCGTTGTGCTGCTTGGGAGCTATATGAATGAATATATAAATGAAATATATAAATGAAATATATATACATACACACACACAGGTGCATTTTTAAAAAAAATTGAATATCGTGGAAAAGTTAATTTTGTTTTCCTTTGTTTAATTCGAAAAGTGGAACTTTCATATATTCTAGATTCATTACACATAGTGATGTATGTGTATATATTCACTTTATTTATTTATATGTGTATGAATTTACTTTCAGCTTTCCCACGATTGTGGTTGTGTGTACTGAACCAGACTGAGAGGTTAAAGGCTCCAGAAAGCTTTGCAGGTGTTTTGTGTTAATTAGCTGATTAGAGCTTATCTTAGGGCGACATTTCTGTATTATAAATTCTTCACTCTAATATTTTGAGATACTGGATTTTTGATTTCCATGAGCTATAATCCATAATCATCAAGATTAAAACAAAAAAAGGCTTGAAATATTTCACTTTATATGTTATGAATCTAGAATATATGAAAGTTCCACTTTTTGAATTAAATTACGGAAAACAAAATGAACTTTTCCACGATATTAAAATTTTTGAGATGCACCTGTGTGTATGTGTGTTTATTTAATTTGATTACAGTTGAAGATAGATTGAAATTAAATTAGCAAATTTATTAATCTTATCATTAAACTCCACCATCATCATGTCATAATCATCATCAAATGCAAAAAATAAAAATTGCAGAACCTCTTCTTATCTGCTAAAACCACTGAGGGTAATTAGACAGCACTTTGGCAGGATGCTATGTCTTATTACCTTCCACACTAGAACTTTATCTGTAGTAAAGTCTGTTTTTTGCAGGAAGAGGATGAGAAATGGGTGCAGGACTACTGCATGCAGGTTGGGAATGCGTATATCATAGTTTACTCCATCACTGACCGCAGCAGCTTTGAGAGTGCATCAGAGCTGCGCATCCAGCTGCGACGCATCCGTCAGGCCGAGAATATTCCCATCATTCTTGTGGGCAACAAGAGCGACCTGGTGCGCTGTCGAGAGGTAGCAGTGGAAGGTGAGAGTCTAAATTTTTGTGTCCTAATGTTTATAGAACAACTGCTTCCGTGACAAAAGCAAATGCTTACCAGTAATATTCAATAATATTTAATAATAATGAAAACAGTCAGCTTATTAATAATAACAATATTATTATTATTATTATTATTAACAACAACAATAATAATAATAATAATAATAATAATAATAATAATAATAATAATAATAAATTTCATTAGCCTTTATTCAATAAAAACAATGTAATGGATTACCAAGCTTTATGTGGTCATATGCAGTGGTAATGCATGTTTATAATATTTACAGATATTTGCATTTTAGATTTAGTAAACCAGTGCAAGACGGCACATAAATGAATGCTCAACACATACAGACCATGATGCTTTTAGTGTAAAATGACTTGCACTCATCTTTTCATATGAAATTAAGGTTGAAGAATTTGGAGCCCTTAACGTGGAGTCACAGACCAAAAAAGGTTGTGAACCCTTCTTATAAGATGTAAAGTGTTGCAAACTTGCTTTAATAATAGCATACTATGTTCTGTTTGTTAGAGGGTCGGGCATGTGCTGTTGTTTTTGACTGCAAATTCATTGAGACATCAGCATCATTGAACCACAATGTGCAAGAGCTGTTTGAAGGCATCGTGAGGCAGATCCGTCTGCGACGGGATAGTAAAGAGACCAACGAGCACCGGCGCTCCATTTACAAGTGCAAGGAGAGCTTCACCAAAAAGGCCCGCCGCTTCCTCGACAAACTGGTGGCCAAGAACAACAAAAAGATGGCCTTGAAAGTGCGCTCCAAATCCTGCCATGACCTGGCTGTGTTATGAGGTCTTTTCTTAACTTCTGAAAGCTTTGAAAACCATCAGGCATCTGGTTTTTATAAGGGATTTTTTGTCATTATTTATTATTTATTTAGCTTCAGTTTTGAAGAGAGTGGATTTAATGGATGACACTTTTGAGAATCCTTTCAGCAAATAAATCTGAAAAATTATGTTGGGATGAGGAGTCATGAAGCAATTGTATCAAATCAAACAGTTGTATCAAATATTAAGTAGACTTTGTCTTTGTTGGACTTCTTCTTTTTGTGTTTGCCTTATTGGATTGGGTAGATATCTACTCACCAAAAAAATGAAAGAATAATTATACAAAGCATGTGTACAAGGTGATGGGCCACCATAAGCAACCAAAATAGCTTCAATGCATCTTTGCAAGTGTCTGGAATTATACTGGAGAATGAACACCATTCTCCCAAAAGATTTTCACTCAGTCAGTGTTTTGATGAGTCCACATGCCCTGTGGATGATGGTATGGTCATCCTGAAAGAGACCATACCAATCAGGATATAAATATTTTGTCTTGGAGTAAAAATTAGTGATTGTTTTGCAGTGATGCTTTACTATAATGGAATAAGTAGACCCAAAACCATACCAGCAAAATGCTTCTCACAGAATAAAACAGCTCATTTTAATTGATCACCCATCTGTAGCTTAAGGGATATATCTCTAGTTATACTACTTGATACTATTTAAATCAAATAGTATGATCAATTGTCATTTAGTTCATTTGTGTAATTGACCATTTATTATAGGAAAAGCATGGTATAAAAAGGTACTACAGGTACCACTGTACCTCTATGTTTCATGAAAAGGGTTGCTCTATAATACTCCATTTCTATGAACTGTACAAGCTGACTAGAAAAAAAGCTACATAATTAAGGCTGTTTAAAAGTGTCAGTGTGCTGATCATTATCTATATATTGTGTGAATGTTTTCTGGAAACCTGCTTTTTGTGTGTATATTCTAGGTAAAGATACTATGCAACTGTCCTCAGTCTTAAACAGAACTGCTTAGTTTGCAGATACACGTCAAACCAAAGATTCAGAAATGAGTGAGAGTTATTTCACTCATTAGGTAAAAGGTAATGCTTTATATTTGTTCTGACAATTTTCTGTCTAATTTTTTGGAACATGCTTAAAAAAACAGCAACATTTTGTACAAAGTAACCTTGGCTTGCAAACACATGTTTTTCTGTATTTGTAAAATAAAAGAATTGTCACTTACTAATTTAAAATGATTTAAAACAAAATTGACAAAAGCTGTAGTTCAATAATTCCTATTCCTTAGAACTGTACAACCCCAGGCAAAAATTATTGAATCACCACACTTAGAGGATGATTAATCGGCTTTTTTACTTCATAGCAAATAAACAAATCACAGATATGACACAAAACAATTTTTATTAAATATCTGAACATTCTGGCTTTATGAAACATACCTCAAACAAATTAAAGGAAATTATTTTAATTAATGGCATATTTTTTTCCAGATCAAGTAGAGGAAAAAAAATATGGAATCGGCAACAACAACAAAAAAATTAGTACTTTGTTGTTCCTCCTGGGGCTTTTATTATGGCCTGAATTCTTTGAGCCATGGACTTCACTAATGAAAATCAATATTCTCCATCAAGCTGATTCCAATTTAATTTAATTTGTTTGAGGTATGTTTCATGAAGCCAGAATGTTCAGCTATTAAACAAATATGGTCAACTGTGTCATATCTGTGATTTGTTTATTTGCTATGAAGTAAAAAAGCCAGGTGAGCGTCCTCTAAGTATAGTGATTCCATAATTTTTTGCCAGGGGTTGTAGATTTAATACATGCTTAATACTGTACATTTCTGTATTTTCTGTATATTGTGATTTTAGTGTATAGAGTCCTAAGTGAATGTTACTGTGCCATGCCTCCTGTTTTCTAATCTGTTTTTCTGTTGTGCTGGTTGTCTGTCAGAATTGGAAGTGTTCATAAACGCATTTGATTTACCACATACAGTCATGTGAAAGAATAAGTACAACCCATGGAAAGTGTTGGCTTTTTTTTTGACAAAATTGGACAAGCAAATATTTGATCATCTTTGAAACAATGCCTGTTAATAAAGTTTATATACTTGAACGAAACCACAAGGAAAATTAGCTTTTTCTATCATTTATTCAACAGAAATATCAATAGACGTTATATTCTTCTGTAGAAAAAGTAAGTACACCCTTGGCCTCAGAAGCCACTATTGTCCCCTTTAGCAGAAATAATTTCTTATTGGCATTTTGCATAATTGTCCACCAGGCTGGTATTTTGCTGGTATTTTTGACCACTCTTCCTTGCAATATTCTTTCAGTTGCAAGATTTTTGAGGGTTTTCTTGGATGTACTGCCCATTTCAATTCCCCTCTCAACATTTCAATGGGATTCAGATCCGGGCTCTGATTAGGCCATTCCAGAACCCTCCATTTCTTCTTTTTGAGCAATTCTTTGGTGGATTTGCTAGTGTTCTTAGGATCATTATCCTGTTGAAAGGTCCCCTTTCAGTTCAACTTTAACTTTCGGACAGATGGCCTCACATTATCTTCAGTCACTCTTTGATATGATGCAGAATTCATAGTTGAATCAACGAATGCAAGCTGTCCAGTCCCTGAGGCGGTGAAGCAACCCCATAACATTTCCACCACCATGCTTCACCGTTGGTATGAGGTGCTTCTCCTGAAAAACTGCCTTTGGTCTGCACCAAAAATGTCTGCTGTTACTGTGGCCAACCAACAATATCTTTAATTGGTCTGTCCAGAGCACATTATGTCAACAGGCCTGGCCTTTGCCTATATGCTCATTGGCAAACTGTAGTCTTGCTCTAGTGTTCTTATTAGACAGCAAAGGCTTTTCTTGGCATGCCTCACATGCAGGTCAAATTTGTGCAGTCACTTTGACACCAACAGTTGCAAGACTTCTAGCAGATCCTGTGATGAAATTTTGGAGTTCTTGGAGAGTTTTTTTTGCATCAGACAGTCTGCCCTTGGGCCGAATTTGCTGGGACGGCCAGTCTTGGACAGTCGTTTGAAATTTGTAGATGATTTTCCTTACGGTGGAATGATGTATTTCAAATAATTTGGAGATCTTTTAAATTCCTTTCCAGACTTCTAGGAATCCACAACCTTTTTTCTTAAGGCCTTATTGAACTCTTTAGATCTTGGCATGATGGCACCACACACCTCAATACGGAACACCAAGCACTACGTGTGAGAGGTGTAAATAAGACAGGTTCCACCTGCACTCCTAAGCAGGTTCTAATCACTGGCACCCAATCTAGAACACCTGATAATAATTTTATGGATTTGAAGGTGTGATAAATGTTCACATTTCCCTCAATTACTGCAAGTTGCTCAGGCCCTAAAGCAGCAAAGCATCTCTACACCATCACACTTCCACCACCACACTTGACCGTAGGTATGATGTTTCTTTTGTGGAATTCAGTGTTTGGTTTACGCCAGATGTAATGGGACCACTGTCTTTCAAACAGTTACACTTTTGACTCATCAGTCCACAGAACATTCTCCCGAAAGGCAAAATTCAGACCAGCCTCAATGTTGTTCTGGGTTGAGCTGTTTGAGCACAGACACACAGGAGGCCACTTGGGTGCAGAACTTGGAGGGTTTATTCAACAGAGTGGGGGTGTGGGTGAGAAAAAGATGTGGTGGGGTGAAGTTCTCGTGGTTTAGTGTCGTCCTCGGGGGTGTCGAGAGCATGATGTGGTCTCCCAGAGAGGTTGAGGCCCGTTTTGGAAGTCAGGGAGCTCTGGTAAGGCAACCAGGGAGCAAAATCCTCTTCTGTGGCCGTATCTTCTGTGAAAATAGAGAACAGAAGGTTAACATTATTTTGGAGACCATTCTCTCCTTTGTTAGAGGAGGAAGGCCCTTTTATATCCTCCTGCCAGCTGCTGGATGGTGGAGAGCTGTCATGCTGATCATTAGCCACCAGCCTTGTCCTGTGTCACTCGATATAACCTATCCTTAGTAATCGAGAAATAGGGTTGGGAGAGCGCAACATTAGGCTGAATTTGCTGACCATTGCTCTCACTTGGTCAAAAGCATGCTGAAGGTTGTTGACACACGAATGCTCCAAGGGAAATATTTGAAGGGAATCACCACCAAGAGGGGAGGAGCAAAGCTCCCCCCACTCTCTGTGTCCCCCTAACGTGGAGCCGACATCGATGGCCCTGGCACCACCACCCCAGCCAATGCTGCGCACATTCCATACCATTTCTCACTACTGCAGGACCCATCCACAAACATTTCTCTCGCTAATGCTCACAACCCCGGCCAATTTGTCCCCAGGATTATTGGATGGATGAGGTGAGGATTACCTGCGGCCTCCACTATACGTTTTTGCCCCTAAAAATTTTAAGATAACTGGCACCACCATGCTCACTCCTCATCTTCACCAAATGTGCATTTCCCAATGCCTCACCTTAAACCAAGCATTGGTGAATTGAGGTCTGGTTACAGTCCACATTCACCAATGCATGGTATGTACCCCCTTGAACACTCACCGGTATGCGGTATGTCCCAGCTCGATCGGGGTGGCCTGCATTGTTTCGGACCAACACAGGTTATGTTCTGGGTAAGAGAATTCAAACCCAACTTGGACCAATCAGCTGTGAGCAAATTGACATATAAGTCACACAACTACTTCAACTTGGTATCTGTTTGCAGTGGCTTCACCATTTCTTTGTAATCCTGTGGACATTTCAGCGCAAATTGTAAGAAGACCACTTTGCAGAGAAAAAGTTTTTAGGGACAGACAAAATCCACTGGCTTTCCCTGATACTTACTTGCAATGATATTGATTTTCCGCAGATGGAATCTCATATCTTTGTCAAATTCTTGAGCCACACATTAAAAATCTGACACCCCGAAGCCACGCCCTTATTGTACCGCACATTACACATTACACTCAACTTACACATTTACACAATCAGTAAAGTTCTACCAGCAATTTGCCTGAGCTTTGGCAGCCACAACGGTGTTGTTTTTTGCAGTTAGGGTAGGTTTAATTATGCTGCTGTTTTCCATGTTAAACGCTATTGGTTGTTCAGTGCTTAAGGTTCAAAGCCTGAGTTGACAGAAAAAGTTGATAACCAGCATCATGGTACAATTAAAGCCTGATTGGTTTGGTTTTGTCAACTAACCCAATAACCCTGAGTTTGTTGGTACAGACCCCAAGTTGTGCGCATATCTCTTTTTGTTTATAAACAACAAAGTGGTCATATGAAGCGCACTCTTTTCATGGGTCAATACCCTAGCATACCAGCTCCTACATTCAGCAGCAGCTGGAAATTCCCCCAATTCATTAAGGTCTGGTGTATGGAGCACTTCAGTTTCCTGATAAGTTACAATGCTGACAGCCAGTGAGTGGTGGACCAAAATATTACAGAACAATACACCAGCGCTAAAAAAGCACACACACATGCATGCGCATAGCAAACTCTGCTGCTTTCAAGCAGCCTTTCCTCACTGATTCAATTTATTTGTGACAATTGCGAAGTTTATATTCAGTAGTGGAGAATGCAGGATTCAAAAACCCACAACTATCTAATAAGAAAAGCCACATGCCCCCCTTGCGAGTCACGCCAATAACAGCTTAGCCATGTTCAATTCTTTAACATTCTACTGCACAGATTTTTGTTATTATGCTGCTAAGATGCCTGTCTGAATGGATCACACAAACAGTCATTATTACGTTTCAGTCATTTTATTTTTATAATGTCAAATGTTTTGATCAATTGAAAAATGGAACCCTAAGGAATATATGCATGCAATGCTTATTTTTGCTCTATTAAAATTTATCATATTGAGGTGCCACCATATAGAAATCATATTAAATTTGAAGTTTGCGTATGATTACACCCATAGTTTCTAAGTATCTTTTTTTATTTTCCCCAAACAATGATAGTCAGATACACTTAAGTCCAAATGTATACGGACACCTGACCATCACATCCATATATGGGCCTTCTCCAAACTAGTGCCAAAACTTTTGAAGCAGATAATTTTCTAGAATGTCTGGAATGGACTCCACCAATCCACAGTCAGATAGATTGTGTACAAATAGAGGAAATTTAAGACCATTGTTTCCCTCCCCAGGAGTGGTCAACCAACAAAGGTCACTCCAAGAGCAAGACGTGTAATAGTCTGTGAGGTCACAAAGGAGCCAGGGTAACCTTTAAGCGACTAAAGGCCTCTCTCACATTGGCTAATGTTAATGTTCATGAGTCCACCATCAGGAGAACACTGAACAACAATTATGTGCATGGCAGGGTTGTAAGGAGAAAACCACTGCTTTCCAAAAAAGAACATTGCTGCCCATCTGCTATCTGCCCATTGCTGCATCTTGCTAATGATCATGTGGACAAGCCAGAAGACTACTGAAACTATATTTTGTGTATTTATGAGACCAAAATAACATTTTTGGTTTAAATGAAAAGGGTTATATTTGGAGAAAACATTGCATTCCAGCATAAGAACCTTATCCAATCTGTGAAACATGCTGGTGGTAGTATCTGGTATCATGTTTCAACAACACAACACAACAGGTGGGCCTGTTTTGCTGCATCTGAGCCAGGACAACTTGCCATCACTGATGGAACATTGAGTTCTGAATTATACCAGCGAATTCTGAAGGAAATGTCAGGACATCTGTTGATGAACTGAATCTCAAGAGAAAGTGGGTCATGCAGCAAGACAGCGACCCTAAGCACACAAGTTGTTCTACCAAAGAATAATTAAAGAAGAATAAAGTTAATATTTTGGAATGGTCATGTCAATGTCCTGACCTTAATCCAATAGAAATGTGGAAAGACCTGAAACATGCAGTTCATTTGAGGAAATCCACCAACATCCCAAAATTGAAGCTGTTCTGTACTGAGGAATGGGTTAAAATTCCTCCAAGCCGATGTGCAGGACTGATCTACAGTTACCAGAAATGTACAGTTGCAGCTATTGCTGGACAACAGGGTCAAACCCGATACTGACAGCAAAAGTTAACATACTTTTGCCACTCACAGATATGTAGTATTGAATAATTTTCCTCAATAAATAAATGACCAAGTATGACATTTTTATGGCATTTCTTTAATTGGGTTCTGTTTATCTACATTTAGGATTTGTGTGAAAATTTGATGTTTTAGGTAATATTTATGCATATACACAGAGAGAGAAAATTCTAAAGGGTTCACAAACTTTCAAGCACCACTGTAACTTCAGTACCCAATTTCATTAATGCTCTGGGGCTGAATGGACAAATCTCCACAGCTAGGTTTAACTCTTCTAGTGGAAAGCCTTACCAGAAGAGTGGGAATGCATATGGGTGTGATTGTCAGGTGTCCAGTTGTCTACTTTTGGCCATATAGTGCATATAATTATATCTACAGCTTACAGTAGTTACTATGAAGTCACTATGAATAAGATTTCAGAGTAGACTATAAATGTAAAAAATTGTTAACATATAATATTTCACTTTTACATGAGCAAAATGTGACAGCATGCTGGTTCTGGTTCACATAGTCCATGTCTTGAAATCATAGCACTATTGTCTAAGATAATGAAGAGCTTGTGTATGTTCTGAGTGCATGTAGACTTGACCATCCATTACTTTTCTCCTCACATGCAAATGGCTTTGAGGGAACAACCTTCAACAACACACTAGATAGAATAAAAAATTCTCCAAATTGCAGTTCTCCTAATGGCCCATACTAAGCACCAGTAACTCTCTTTATTTACTGGTTTTGGTTCTGTTTGATGCATTTAAACAGATTACACTTTGTAAACATAGAAAACTGATATAATAATATGACTAATATGAAAATGGTTGATCAGGTTTTGTATTGAGAACCATCACTCTAATAGTTAGGGCTATCAGAATACCACAATGCTTTTGGACAACTATGCTTGGTCTGTTCTATATTGTCACTACTTTGGATGATCTGTTGAACTGTGACAAACAGGTCACTGGTGAACAATGGTGAAAGTCAATATCCATACCATCAGTGACCTATTTCCTCCTCACCAGGCAGTGCTTCCTAACTTAGCCACCAAAAAAGCTAATATGTTCTCCATAAGGTGGAATTACACTTGCACAGCTTCAGTATAAGTATTGTTCACATACTGTACAGTTGTTCACAGCAGACTTCTGTGTCACCTATAAAATGTAACCTATTGTGAAGTTGCATACAAATGTGGATGGACAAGTTCTGTTAGACTCTACCACTCTCCAACACTGTCATGGTTAGTGTGATGCTTTTTTCAGTTTGCTTCCTTACTTCACCTTTTGGTATACTGCGCCCAATGTTGGTATTGCATTTTGCAAACACAGTTTGTGTTAATAGTTTGTAGCAAGTAATTTCTAAGACTGTTCACAACCAACACTAAGAATGACTACAGTATACACAGGGCAGCCATCTTGTGTACAGGCAGGCACAGTTTAGAACCTGTAGTCAATTAGAAGACTTTGGCCATACTAACATGACCAGTGACTTTTTTTGGACTAGTCAAAATAACCATACAACACTGATTTAATTTTTTGACAGCTGTTGCTTGTGTGTGTTTGCATATGCCAAATGTGTTGGAAGAGCCAATACTCAGCACAGGAGGAAAAGGGGGCAAGAAACCATTTTCAGAATATCATACCTGGGTCGGCACTTTCCACTCAGTCCCTGACACTGGTGCAGTTGGGGAGGGGAGGGCCTGCCCTGTGGAAACTCAGAGCATTGATTTAGTCTGGCTAATGGAAAAAAATCTTCACTCAATGGTCAACCTTTTCCCTCCAGCTAATTCAGACACTAGTAACATGCAACAGAACCCCCTGTATTCTGACCATTTTCTCTGACAATTGTGAGAAAAAAGCACAACTTGTATGTATGGTGTATGTAATATCAATGAATTTCCAGTCAGGCAAATGTTTGCTTTTTTGGCTGTATGAAAACAGCTGACATCTTAGAATTTTTACATCTTTCAAATGTGTTAAATACAGTACTTTGTAATTCTTAATTATTTCATATGCCTTTTTGTGTAACTAAATATCATTTTATGTTTGTGCCTCTATGAAATGTATTTTCATCTCTTAAGGGTTAGCTCTTCAGTGATCATTTGTCATTTGTGTTGAATTGGAAATGAATAATTGGACTGGGTGTTGCAATGTGTCAAGAAGTTAGTGTCGTCCATATGCCAGCCATTGTTGGTGCTCATCAGGCTGGAAAAGGTTACAAAACCATCTCTAAAGAGTTTGGACTCCAGCAATCCACAGTCAGACGGATTGTGTGCACAAAAGGAAATTTATGACCATTGTTACCCTCCCCAGGAGTGGTCCACCAACAAAGATCACTCCAAGAGCAAGACATGTAATAGTCCCCAAGGTCACAAAGGAACCCAGGGTTACTTCTAAGCAACTAAAGGCCTCTCTCCCATTGGCTAAAGTTAATGTTCATGAGTCCACCATCAGGAGAACATTGAACAGCAATAATACGCATGGCAGGGTTACAAGGAAAAAGCCACTGCTCTTCAAAAATAACATTGCTGCACATCTGCAGTTTGTCAAACATGGTGGTGGTAGTATCATGGTTTGGGCCTGTTGTGCTGCATCTGGGCCAGGCGGCTTGCAATTGTTGATGGAACAATGAATTCCGAATTATACCAGTGAATTGTAAAGGAAAATATCAGGACATCTGTCCGTGAAGTAAATCTCAAGAGAAAGTGGGTCATGCAGCAAGACAATGAGACTACGCACACAAGTTGTTTGACCAAACAATGGTTAAAGAAAAGCTGCTTTGCATCCTCCGGCACTGGAAACCTACAGCGTGTGGAAGGCGAGATGGATCATTGAAGTATCAGGAAATCCTAGGAGAAAACGTCATGCTGTCTGTGAGGAAGCTGAAGCTTGGGCGTCATTGGACCTTCCAACAGGACAATGATCCCAAGCATACCTCAAATTCCACCAAGGCTTGGTTGCAGAAGAAGTCCTGGAAGATTCTACAGGGCCATCACAGTCACCTGACTTGAACCCCATGGAAAATCTCTGGTGGGATTTGAAGAAATTTGTTCATTGCAAACAGCTGAAAGTCTGTCACTATATATAGACCACTGTAACATTATCTGGAGTTTCTCTGGATTTACTATTTATAGGTATGTGTGAGTAAAATTAACATTTTTGTTTTATTCTATAAACTACTGACAATATTGTTATTTAGAATCTGGAAGAAATGTTAAATATGCTGTCTTTTCAGACCTCAAATAATGCAAAGAAAACAAGTCCATATTCATTTTTAAAACAACTAAATAATGTTTTATCTTAGGAGGAGTTCAGAAATCAGTATTTGGTGGAATAACCCGATTTCCAATCACAGCTTTCATGCATCTTGGCATGGTCTTCATCAGTCTTTTGCATTGCTGTTTGGTAACATTATGCCATTCCTGGTGCAAAAATTCAAGCAGCTCAGCTTTGTTGTCTTGTGAGAACCCATCTCTCTCTTGATCACATTCCAGAGTTTTTCAATGGGGTTCAGGTCTGGAGATGGGCCATGACAGGGTCTTGATCTGGTGGTCCTCCATTCACATAGGATGCATGAATCAAACCAGGCACATGTTATCCTGGAAGAAAACTTGCTTCAACGTTCCCAAACTCTGAGAATTGTTATTTTCCCCACAGGACATGCTCTATGCCACACAGCCAAGTCAATCATGATATGGATGAAGTGATGACAAATGGTGTATAGGTCAGATTCCTTCACAGCATCACATATTCTACCAATGGCATCATCATAGCAGTGAATGCCACATGCTGGTCCTTTATGCGCACGGACCAGCCATCCACTCCTCAGCTCATCCCACACAATGTTGACTTGACTCAAAAAAACAATATTAACAAAAGTGTATAGTGTACAACATAAACTAAAATGTGTGCACTACAACTAGTTAAATGATGCACCAGAATTAATAAAGTATTTGAATGGCTAGTAATTCCTTTAGAAGGATGTAGTAACACTTAAGTCATTATTAGTGGGCTACCATGATTCTTAAAATAGTTATTAATGAAAACCTAATTCTAAAGTATAGAATCTTCTAACCATCAGGTAGACTTAAATAGAACCATATATTTCTGTGAGGTAGGTTAAATAAATAAATCACTGTATAGGTTATAATTTTCTGGCATTTGGGGTATGGCTGATGACTTGAAATGTTCCAGTAGTCTCCATGACTCTCTAGTGATTCAGTGAGAAGTGTGGACCTAAGCTGTCTTCTCTTCATTTATGTATTAATAATCCTGTGGCAAAATTATTACAAATAAGGGTGAAGTTCAAAGGCATGACGGTAAATTGACCACAGGAGTAAGGTTTTGAAATGTGCATTTAAAAAGCCATTCCTTTAAAATGATCCAAAGTTAGTAAATAGTTCTCTAGCAGGAATGATAAAATGTACTAATTATTAACAGCTTACCCAAATCATAAGTCTGTTATTACCTATTGATTATGGAAACAATCTTGTCTATTCGTTTACAGTAGTGGTTCCTCATTAATTATGAAACTGGATATAGTTTCTTAGTAGTTCTCCGGGATGCATGAAAGAAATAGAAGTTATTAATATAGTTTCTTAGTACATTTACATTTATGGCATTTGGCAGACACCCTTATCCAGAGCGACTTACAGAAGTACTTTGAAGTCTCTATCAATAAATACATCCCAATACTAGCTCACTAGGTCACAGACTAAAAATACCATCAGTCTTAAAACTCTGTTGAGAGGTAATATATTAAGAACACACACAGACAATTTTTTAAATGAAAAGTGCTAATTTAAGTACTTTAGGAAGAGGTAGGTCTTTAGACTTGATTTGAAGACTGCCAGTGATTCAGCTTTTCAGACATCTATGGGAAGTTCATTCCACCACCTAGGTGCCAGAACAGAGAAGATGCATTGATGCATGCCTTCCTTGTATCCTGAGAGATGGTGGGACCATTTGAGCGGTGCTAGAGGACTGGAGGGAGTGTGGTGCAGTGCAGGGTGTGATAAGTGCTTTGAGATAAGTGGGTGCTGGTCCATTTTTGGTTTTGAAGGCAAGCATAAGTGTTTTATATCTGATGCGGACAGCTACAGGAAGCTAGTGGAGGGAGCATAGCAATGTAGTGGTGTGGGAGAAATTAGGAAGGTTGCCACCAAGTCACACAGCTCCATTCTGGATCAGTTGCAGAGGTCGAATGGCACTCAGAGGAAGACCTGCCAGGAGTGAGTTGAAGTAATCCAGTCTCAAAATGACAAGAGACCAGCACCTGAGCGGCCTGTATGGATAGAAATGGACGAATCCTTCTGATGTTGTAAAGGAGTAATCGACATGAGGGTGTCAGATTAGCAATGTGAGAGGAAAAGGACAGTTGATTGTCCATGGTTACCCAGAGGTTGTGTTCAGTAACCGAAGAGCTCCAGGAGGCATTAAAGATATAGTAGCTATTAATAGTTTCTTAGTAGTTCTCCAGGAGGCATGAAAGAAATAGTAGTTATTGATTAGCTAATAGTGAACTACCGTATACATCTGCGTGCTATTACTTACTAATTCGTTAATCAGAGTTTCTAGTTAGTTAATAGTAGTTACTAGAATGTTAATATTGCGTTATTCATTTCTTCCTATGTAGTTAATCATTAATGACGGATCCGTATTCTAAAGTGTTACCACTTTATCGACTGCATCCAAAAACATAACAACCGCACTATTCATTCTTGCCGGTTTTAAACTCTCATAACCAACAACTTCATCAACCGCAAGACTACACTCCTCCACTGAGAAGTCCACGCCGACAGGTATTTTAACGCCATGTTAGCGGGAGAGATTTTTAAAAAGCTAAGCTGGTTGTTGCCATGCTCCTTCACCCAAACCCCCCCGCGAAAATGCCAAAAGTGCACAGAGAAAAAGTGATCCATTCTTAGATGCACAGGCAGACAGACAACCCGAAAACGTAGGAATACATTCTATACTGGATACACAGGTATTTTTTTTAGAAACTATTATTCATACAATGTAAACTATTAATTAACAGTGTTTAAGGTTACTAGCCACTTATTTAACATCTCTCTCTCTCTCTCTCTCCAGTCTGCTTTCTCTTTCTGCCTTACAGCATGAACACAGTCACCCCCTTCCTGTCACACACACAGACACAGCTCAGAGTGGTGGGTGGGGGGGAGGTGCCTGTGCCTGGCAAGGTTGAGCTGTTTACAGTTTGGGTTTAAAGAGCAGCAAATGGGGGCCCGTCCCTACAATGAAGGAATAGGGAGGGCAGACAGCAGACAGGGACTAAAAGAGGGAGAGAGCGGGAGTGTTACAGTGAGGGTACACATGTAGTCTGCATGGGGCAGGCTTGATGGAACTACACAGTGGAACTTAGTAATTTTTCACTGTCATTTGCCACAGCTGCTACACTGCAGCTCATGTCTGCCTGAGGAAAGCTCAGCTGAACTGCAGAAGAAAAAGGAGCACATTGTTCAACACTCATTTGATGTAAGTATTTTATATATATGTATACACACACACACACACACACACACACACACAGAGAGTATATCTGTTATGTAATTTCTTGGTAAATCATTCTTACTTTTTTATGACAAGTAAGTTGTAATTCTTGCGCAAGGATGTTGTACTTGTTTAAATACAAGTAGAAAATGCTTCCTTGTTTGAAAATAATTTAATATAGCATTTGAAATAAAAAAAGGAATTGTTTAGAAAGAAAATAAAAAATCCTATCTATTGACAATCTATTGTCTCTGTCTAAAACAGGCATCAGTAAAAGGCTTTAATGTGTCTTGGATCGTCTAGTCCTGGATGCCTCTGGAGATACTTTTGAACAGAACTTTCTTGTGCGTCATGGTTCAGCAAAAACACTCTATAACCATGGACAGAGATTCAACCCAAGAGATATTTGTGGGACTGGGTGCCGAGGATGCACATGAGGTATTTAGGCACAGCCCATCCAACAAAGACCCCAACTGGTGCAGAACTCCTACTGGGCACATCAAGAGACCCATGAATGCATTCATGGTCTGGTCTCAAGTTGAGAGACGGAAGATCATGGAGCAATGGCCTGACATGCACAATGCAGAGATCTCAAAGCACCTTGGAAAATGTTGGAAACTCCTCTCAGATTATGACAAGATACCCTTCATCAAGGAGGCAGGAAGGCTGCGTCTAAAACACATGGCTGACTACCCTGACTATAAGTATCGTCCCAGGAAAAAAATCAAGTGCTCAATGCCTGCCAAAGAAAAACTCCCACTGAAAGTAAGCAAATCTTATTCACATCAATCAGCCAGCTTCACCAGTAAAGAGTTTAAAGTTAAACCAATTGCCTCCAAACAAAACCTGATTTGTAATGGCAATAAATATAAGAACTATAATGAGAGCATGCATGATGTTGACATAGTGGATGTAAACCTGGCAAGTTCATTAACTGTGCAAGATGATCAGACCCAGACAACTCTTGTTCTCCAACATCAGCCTACTATCATTCTCCCCAAGAACCAGCACCCTAGACCATCTCAACTCAGAGTCAAAGTGCCCAGCATCCTCCAGAGTTCTGCCTCTGACACTGGCTCTAAGGTACTCAGAAAAGTTGTGGTGTCGGAGTTGCAAGGACCTAACTCCACAAGATCCTCCACACCAACCTCCACAAGCTCCTCCTCTTTTGTGTCATCTGTTTCTTCAGATGAGGAACTGGAGGAGGAAACCTTGCATATCATGTCTAATACAAACTTTGAAAACAAACCTATGGACTGCTCCAATCTGGACAAGGACTTTGAAGCATTTCATGCCAACTCAGGATCCCACTTTGACTTTCCAGACTACTGCACTCCAGAGGTGAATGAGATGATTTCTGGGGACTTATTAGTACCAAGCATCTCTGACCTGGTGTTTACCTACTGAGTTTGAGGCCAAGTTAACCATTGCTGCCAGACATATTTGCCAGTGAGAAAAATAGTGGTCTTGAACATGTTAAATCTAAGTCTCTGACATTGGACAGTTCTTTTTCCATTATTTTATATCTTTATTGATTCTTGCATTTCGTGCTTTTGTTTTTGTTTTTCAAGCATGACACATCTTATTGGCTTAGGAAAAACCAGCAAAGGGGTCTGTAGAGCCCTTAAGTATTCTGGTACTTGAGGCTCAGTTTCAGAGAAAAGGCAGACATTCGTTACAGATAGCATCATGGCAGGTTGAGAAAAGTTCAAAAACAGCAAATGATTTAAAGTTTCTTTGTGACAGGGGACAAAGTATTAACATCAAGTCTGAAGTGTTGTCTGTTTGTCAGTACAACATAGTACAACATTTTAATGTCCCTGATCTGCAGAATTGCAGCATCAGTGCCAGCCTTTAAAAGGGGTGTTTATAAAATACAAAGTACTCATAATTTTATGACTGATCATAAGAGCATTACTATTCTACCCAAACAAGATATTTTGTGGATAGGAAGCTATGTTAAGTGATAATCATCTGATGTGAAGCAAATCTACAGATCTACAGATTTGCTTCACACCAGATGATTATCACTTAACATAGCACTTGATAAGCATACAACAACTTGGAGAAACCTGCAAGGCAGAAATCACTGCATAAAAATACAGGTGCTTGTCACAACATTGATTTCCTTTTCTTTAATTAAGTAGCAGAACTTTCAGTGCCTCACTAATGTTGCAACACCTTTGCAATGCAGGTGTGATTTAAATGGTGCCCCTGTACTGTCCATTCATGTCATTGTGTTCCTGGTCAGGCTGAGAATGAAAGGCACGTAGAGGAATTTGAGGATAGGGATAGTGGGGCTGGGGACTTTTCTTTCTGGAAGCTGTGCAAGTGGCCATGCAGGCAACAGTTATTATGCAGAACATCAGGGAGGGGAAGTAAGTAGGTTTTATTAATGGTGGGGAGGGGATCTAGCCCGAGTCTGTAAATGCATGTGATTTCTGCAGTGTGGCTACAGCTGCCTTGATCAGGGTTATAAATCTGTGTCTGCCAGCTGGCCCCATTAACTCTTTCGTGGATCATTTGTGTAGGTACTAGTGCATCCTTTAGGTAATTCATCTGTGATGATCCTTGTCTGTGATTGTACAAGACCGTGAGTTTTTCTCTTTTGTCTGCTGTTCCTGCACAAAGGAGTTGGCTAGGGTGACTGAGTACTCTGGTTTCTTGCTGTTTTCAAATGAGACTTTTTTTTCTGAAAAAAACACCCGTGCTTTTATTAATTTCAGCTTGAATTTAATTTTCCTATCACCATCAGCACAGACAGGTTTGGTCTTACATAGATAATGCGGTTCAATTCCTGCCACCTTTGCAAAGATACCGAGACATGTGATACAGCAGCAACTAACCAAGGAAATAAGGGTGGCTCAATCAAATGAGTTTGTTTTTAGGTTAGCCTCGTTTGCTCAGGCTGCATAATGACAGTTTGTCGCATCAACCTGCAGGTCCACTGAGTGTTTTTTTCTTATTGTAGTCCCTACAAGATCAGCCAGACCAGTTCAAAATGACTTCAAATGTATGACCACCACTTTTTCATAAGTTTCATAGAGTTTAATTTTTCATATAGTTTCACTAGTCTTAGAACTAGCTATGCTGTGTGTTTGTTAACTGATGCCACATCCATGATGAAAGGTTATATGCTTAAGAATAATTTAGGTATCATTGTATAAGGCTTGTCTGAATGTACAATATTCCACAGTCTGGTCTCAGAGTCTTCGTATGATCTCACTGTGCTATGCCTAATTGGTAGGTATATTATAATGTGGTTTATTGTTCTATAATCACATGGATTACACCAACACAGATTTGCATTGTTGGTATTCAGAATACTGAGTAAAATAATCTTCCATGGAAAAACCATGAGGTCAGTACAGGATGAGTGGATGATATTGTACTTGAGATTTTAGCCATCATTTACAGTAACAAACCAAAGTACAATGCAACCACATTGCCTTACATAACAGTACAAATCAGGTCTTAAGCTTAGTTTTCTTTTGAATTTGACTGTTATTAAATATTTTTTCTTTTGACTTTGACCATCATTATGCATGGATATTTCTCACCTGTTCATACAATATGTTAGTGAACCAACACTTAGAACATAAATACTTCTACATGCTTCAGTAATAGTGTATAGCTGGCAAAGCATTGTATTGGTAATAACTAAATAACAATTTTATTTTTATATTTTGTTTGTTACTTATACAATGCATATCACTAAAGAATGTACTGTAAATTTTTACAGTAATTTACTGGCAACAGAGTTGCCATTATTATGTACTGTAATAATAAATATGTACTGTAATAACTTATATAGTATAAAATAACATAAACCAGTACATTTGCCCATTAGGCTGATGCTTTTTTTAAAAAAATCTACTTATAGTTGAGGCAGGCTACAACTGATCTGAAGGTTAAGGGTCTTGCTCAAGGACACAACCATGGCAGTTTGGCAGTGTTGGGACTGAACACAACTTTTTGTTCTGTAACACAAAGCCTTAACCACTGAGCCACCACAACTAGCTCAACTAACTTGCACTGAGTTAATTCAATCTTTTAGTGTGAGTTAATTCAGTGATGGAGTTGGATGAACCAGTATGAGTCAGCTGAACTGGTTGTGGTGGCTCAGTTGTTAATGCTTTAAGTTAATGATGAGAAGGTCTGGGTTCAAAACCCAGCACAGCCAAACTGCCAGGGTTGGGTCCTTAACCAAGACCCTTAACCTTCAGCTCAGTTGTATCTTTATAAGTCACTTTTTAAATCATCAGCCAAGCGAGAATTTTATACTATGTAAGATATTACAGTACTTATCTTTAAGTAAGTTTACAGTTGTTCATTATAAAAAAAATATTTTACAGTGTACTATAAATAAACTTATGGGTCTCTAGTGACCCAGTAAGGTTTAATAGAATATACAGTATATCGTATTTCTCAAATGCATACTTATTCAGTACTACAGTGCAAACTTACTTTGAAATGGTTCCTCTGGCATGATCATTTTAATTGTTTCCAAATAAAAATACAGACCAATGATATACTGCAAAAAATATTTACATAAAAGCATAGAAATCTAGTTCCACCTTGCAATCACTGCGTGCAATAAGCTTTAATTTTACATGCAACCACATTTAATTTTAGTGAATATAAGTTTCGTTATTTTAGCATTCATCATAATTGCAGCGTAACTGACATTGATGTATATTTCATGAATCTGTCTCCTCAATTTATTGTTTGTTATCTTATTGTGTGATAAGAATCTTAGATAAGAATCTTAGTATGTTTATTTTCCATATGATTAGCTTGGCTATCCTCATTTGTATGTGTGCAGCTGAAGTTGTAGGCAGCTACAGAAAAGTCCCATGTATCTGAACATACAATATATTCTGTATGTGGGAAGAAATGAAAGCACTTTGCTGTACATAACAAATGTAGATCTGAGCACTGCAGTTTCTTGTTTTAAATAGGGCTATAAGTTTTGGGCTCATCAATAAACCAACTACTTCAGTGCACATATGGCCTTCCTGCATTTGTCAGTACATATCCATATGGAAATAAAGAGCTGAAGTGTCTGATAATAATATTTGGAAACATAGTAATACACCCATTACTGACACTAGATATATACATTATTTAGAGAGTTATAGTTAAAAGTAATTTAAAGTGATTGATTTGAGGAAATATGATATAAGGTCTGCCATGTACAGTACTGTGTACCTGGCTTTTACTGTTGGCAGCCGACATATGCATCTCTTAAACTAAGTTTCAGAAAGGATGCAGATGTTCTTGTGGTCTGGGTGCACAGGTTTGAGAAACTGTTGCAATCATGTCTGTGTCTGAGACATGAGAGTACACAGACACACATATACACAGACATATACCACATAAGAACATGTGCAGAGTAGTACCTACTTAGACCTAGAACTAACAGGTATTTGGAAGCAAATAGATTGAATGTGAGAAAACAATGTAAAGCTTTCTTGAAATTACTTGAAAATAAACTTTGTGGATAATTTAAATATATAAACAAATTTTAATATAAATATATAAAAGTAAGCAATGTTTAAAACAACAAACTTCACTTGTTCTTATGTAACAATGGAAAAATCTGGTAACAATGGAAAAATCTGGAACTACCTGTATAACTGAGTGGAGAAACAACTGGTGCAGATGTTCCCAGACAAGTGCACTGCATGAAACATTTAAGTAGCTAACATTCTACTATGCTCCATGTCATGTATAAAATACTGAGATGACCCAGTTGACTTGGTTTTTGGTTCAAGATGGCATGAGGAAAAGTGTCTTCAGTAACTTTGAAAGAGGTTTCATGTTTGCCACACAACAAATATACAGTGCAATTGTTTAGGGCCAAACGTAGCCATAATTAGAAACTGTCACGATTTCGCCTTGAGACAGCGCTGCAGTTTGTAGTACGCTCGGAAAACCGCTTCTGCTCATGCCTGAGTCTGTTAACACAGACTGAACCAAGTTCAGTCTGCAAAGTCGATGGAGAATGATGCTCAGACTCTGCGTGACTGAGGACACCACTCAGCATCCCTATACAGCTGAGGATGCCCCTCAGCCACCCTGTTCTACTGAGGAAGTTTCTCCACCTCCCGTTGCAGCCAAAAGCTCCCTTTTGCTTCCCTACGCTGCCGTGGAAGCCACTACACCAAGATTCGCTGAGGATGTCGCTCCGCTTTCCTGCTCTGCTGAGGACGTCGCTCAGTCTCCTGGTTCAGCTAAAGAGATTTTGCCCAAAGGGCCAGGACCGCCAGGGGAGGGGAGTGTTTTCTGGCACCCTTGGGGGGGGTTCTGTCATGATTTCCCCTTGAGACAGCGCTGCAGTTTGCAGTATGCTCGGAAAACCAAAGTGCATGTGCATGCATGAGCCATTTGAGCGAGCACTCAGCGAAAGCACGGTTTTCGGTTTTCAAGGACAGTGACTTTGTTTACTTTGGACACGTGCTTTTGTTGTGATTATGTTCTGTCTCCGCCCCCGTTTTGTCATTGGTTGTTTCCCGAGTGTGTGTCATTATTGTTTTCAGCTGCCCGTGTTTAAACCATGATTACCTTTGTCAACCCCTCGTGTCTCTGTGCAAGGCGCGCAGTATTGAGTTTACCTCTTTACTAAGCGGTTGTTTCTTGGTTCTCATTTCATGTTATTGACCTCGTTTCTCGTTTCATGTTATTGACCTCGTTTCTCTTTTCATGTTAATGACCTTGTTTCACGTATTGATTCCAGCCTAGCCCTGTTTATGCCCGTTTGCCGATCGCTTGAACCATTGCCTGTTATTAGACCACACTTTGATTTGTCTGCCTGCCTCACTTTTTAAAAAACGTCTTTATCTGCATTTGCATCTGTCCTCAACTCCATTACCTCCCGCACCGTGACAACATGTCAGTTTTGTGGATTTTGGCTTAGGTGCAAGGAATTAAATGATGGCTTTAAATTGATTTGATAATTTCAGAACATTTTGTGTATATTCACAGGCAGTGCTAAGGCTGCTTTTAGAGAGGCTTTTATCACGACTACAGAAAGCCATGCAGCGCTTGTCTCTAGACCTGGATTATTTATATTTTATATTTTGATATTGATTAGTACTCTATCTGATTAATAAAATGTAACATTAGGAGTCATGAAAGTATAATGAGAAAGAAAAACATTATATTGTGCATTCAGAATGTATTCATTCACTTTTTATGATGATGTCATCTTATGGTAAAATGTATTTTTTCATTCCACAATGTACACTCAGACCACTATGACAACACACATTCTTGCACACTTATTAAAAATAAAAACTGAAATACCACATCGATATAAGTATTTAAAGCAGGCCCTTTGCTATGACACTTTAACTCAAGAACATCCCATTTGTCCTTCAGATGTTCAAAACTATTATCACTTCATGATAAATAGGGTATTGAGCATAGATTGGTGAGGGTAAACTAGAAAAGCTGTTGGTACGGCTTTATTGATGTGGTGACGACTGATTCCCTTTATACTGAATTCGATGCACTAGTTGCAGTGGAGTGACGTCAACTCTCCTTGTTGATTGATTGACTAGAGGAGGAGCTATAGTGGACCAATGGTGACGCTAAAGCCAGCCCTCATTTACATGAAATGTCTGGGTTTACGCATATAACCCTGTTCCCTGAGATGGGAATGAGACAACGCTATGGGAGCACCCTTGTGCGCAATCGGCATCTGAAGCTTGTGTAACATCATGCCTAATTTAAAGGCCTGGCATGATCAGGTGACATGGCAATTAAGCGTGTCGTGTGATATATATGGCACCTGTGAACCGTGCCATCAGCCTCTATTATCTGAAGCGAAGACACAATTCACCTCGGTATGACAAAGCTACGCAATGCCTTGTTCCCTTCTCAGGGAACAGGGTTACATGCATAATCCAGACATTCCCTTTCAAGGGGAACTCCATGTTGCGTTAGCACAACGCTACGGGAATGAGAATACCCACTCCGTCATACCAAGGGTACGGCCTGTTCAAAAAGACCCAAGCCCGAGGGTGACTGCAAGACACTCAAGCCCGGGGTGGAATGAATATCCAGGCTGTAATATCGAATGAATGTGTGTGGCGTAGACCACCCCGCAGCAGCACACACATCCTGTAAGGATACCCCTTTGGACAAAGACTTCGAGGAGGCGCCCTCCCTAGTGGAATGAACCCTTATGCCCAGAGGCAGAACAAGACCGTGCACCTCATAAGTGATAGAGATTGCTTCCACTATCCAATTAGAGATGCGCTGCTTCGACACAGCATCACCTCTACTGTCGCCACCAAAGCAAACCAGCAGCTAGTCCGACTTATGCCACTGGCCAGAGTGGTGGACGTAAGTGCAGAGAGCCCTTACTGGACACAACAGGTGCATTCTCTCTTGTCCCGGTGTGAGGAACGGAGGAGGGCAGAAAGCCTGCAACACTACAAACTGGGCAGCAGATGTAGGCACTTTAGGAATATAATCCGGCCTAGAATACAGGAAGGCCTTGGCTAATCTAGGGGTAAAGTCAAGGCAGGAAGGGGCAACAGAGCGAGCTTGTAGATCTCCTACTCGCTTGAGAGATGTCAGGGCCAGCAGTAGAGCTACATTTAGAGTCAGAAGCTTCTCAGAGGCTGACTCTAAGGGCTCAAATGGGGCCCCTGACAGACCTTCCAGGACCACAGAAAGGTCCCAGGAAGGTATGCGAAGGCAGCTCAAACAGGGTTTGTTTTAGGGTCTTAGAAGATGTGCAGACGAACCTTGAACAGAAGAACATGTTTGTGTCTGTATAGCAGATAATCATTCTGTACTGATCTAAGTGACATGACATGGCCTTCTTAGGTGTTATCCTCTGATGTGAATGAAACAGAACAAGAACAAAACTACTACAAAGTAAAAATGAATAATTTCCCTCACATTTCCCCCATTTTATCATTACAAAATATGATAACTAAAATTAACAGAGAAATTACTATGCTGTGAATACATCAGAACTTCAGAATCCTTTCATGGTTCAACTGAATTCATCATAAAACAGACATAATGAAGGCTCTAAGGCTGTTTTTGTGTATATAAAGTATCCTGTAGTCAAGTGAGCTCATTTTAGAGTGAAATGAGAGTCGTCCTGGTCAAAGGAATATTTACAATAGGTGTGAAATGGATGTCAATGGGTCGTCATCATCAGTGTCGCTGGGAGAATCTGATACTAAGTCAAGTTGGTCATCATAGGTATCATAATCAGTCTTTGTCAACATCAGCATTTGGTCATTAGTGATTTCAACGAGCATGAGAGACTGCTCCAAATGAGAGAAACAATACAAGGCAAAATGAGCAAGACAAGAAGAATTATTGCACCTATTGGTAGACAGACGGTTAATATCCACGAGCCCCATGCCCCGAGTACTGAGTTCAGCCAATCAAACCCCATCTCACTAGTCTGCGGAGGGTTGCGTATCACAGACGGCATGTGTTCAATGATAGAATAACCATTATGTGTCTGCATTTCGAGGGGACGTGTGATGTTGTGTGGGTAGCACTGTTGGCAATGATTCTTCTGATGAAAGCTGGTACAGAAAGGTTTACAGAGGCGGCCAATATCTTGGCATATGGGCTTTTAACTACTAATTGTCGTCCAATCTGCAGCAATAGTCTACCAAAGAACTTCGCGGGACCTATAGAAATCACATCGCCTTAGGCACTTAGTCCCGTCACCACGATCAGCTAAATACCAAATTTGGGTAAAAGTGTGTGTGTCATGCACTCTTTCTGCTGCAACAGTGTGATTGGCGTGATTGATCATCAAGTCTTCCACCCAATAAACTTCAATATCTCTCTTTGGTTTATCTTTCCAGCTGAAGTGTCTACCCCCAGACTCCCAGTATTGTCTTGATGATTCCTACCAGTCAGTGGTAAGGCTGCATCAATCTTTCGCTCTGCACAACCAAGAGAAAACCGCCTTCACGTCAACACGGACTTCAAGGTGAAACTTTTCCATGAGCGTCCACCAGTTTGCTTGTTGTCCAGAAAAGCTGAAAAGACTCGCACAGCCCAGCCAGGAGACGCCAAATTGTCGGGGAAATTAGACAACACTCGCAGAGTCGTCCTCTGAAGGTAAAAAGGTTTATTACAGGAAGATGGTTAATACAGGATAGAATAAAGCAGGATAGAATTATGAGAGTGCTCTCAAGTGCTTGTGCTGAACCTCTACTATATATATGAAACACAGAGCATGACACACTTCTGTATACCGATAACAAGTGGTTTGAGGCAGTTCAAACAGGGTTTGTTTTAGGGTCTTAGAAGATGTGCAGATGAACCTTGAACAGAAGAACATGTTTGTGTCTCTGTATATCAGATAAACATTCTGTACTGATCTAAGTGACATGACATGGCCTTCTTAGGTGTTATCCTCTGATGAGAATGAAACAGAATAAGAACAAAACTATTACAAAGTAAAAATGAATAATTTCCCTCACAGGTTCAACCTGAGCCCCAAGCTCCTCATGTGGGTGAGAACAACAACATCTCGATGTTGAAGGGCCAGTTCCCTGGATCGTGCTAGAATTAACCAGTCGTCCAGGTAGTTTAGTACACAGATGCCCTGGAGTTGCAAGGGAGCCAGAGCAGCATCCATGCACTTTGTGAAGGTGCGAGGGGGATAAAGCTTGCCCGAAGGGAAGAACCCGATATTGGTATGCGTTGTCTCCAAATGCAAACCTCAGGAACTTCCTGTGACTGGGCGATATTCCTATGTGTAAATATACGTCTTTTAGATCTATCATCACAAACCAGTCCTCGAACTGAATCTGTGGCACGATAAGTTTGAGCATCAGCATCTTGAACCTGTATGTCCGAAGAGTACGGTTCAGATGACGCAGATCTAAAATTGGCCGCATACTCCCATCTTTTTTGTAGACCAGGAAATAATGGCTGTAAAAACCTCCCACCCTTAGGGAACGGGGTACATGTTCTATGGCCCCTTTGTCCAAGAGGGATCTTAATTCCTGTACTAACATTGGGCTCTAATCTGTGCTGACTACTGTGGTGAGCACACCTCTGAACCGGTGGGGATCGAGCTCTGAACTGGACCCGGTAACCCTTTTCTATGGTAGACAGAACCCATGGAGACACATTTGGCAGTAGTTTCCACGCTGCCAGATGGTCTTTTACTGACGTTAACTTTTCCACATTCTGTTCAGATTTTTGTTGCCCTGTGACAGCTCGCTGACCAAAGAACACTGAAAACTTGGGATGGCCTTGGATACGGGAGGCCCTACAGTAGCAATGGTGGCTATCTGCTCTAACAACTTCATGTCCCCTGATATGTCCCTCCGTGACCCATCAGGACCGCTCCTTCCTTGCCTGCTTGGCTTTTATAATCATTCTCAGATCAGGCCTATTAGCAGGCTGCGACTTTGGCCGTAAGGTCCCCCTGGTTCTCCGCTGGGGGAGGCAGACCCCCACACTTGCCTTCTGTGCCTCCCTCGCACTAGTGCTGGCCCGGGCTCCACTCATAGATGCCCAAGCGAACTCAACATGACGGGGAAGGAACTGGCTGAACGCCGCTATGTACTGTTTTGCTTTGAGAAACTTGTCGGCAATGGCATTAACTGCGCCACCGAACAGGCCATAAGGTTTAACAGGGGTGTCCATCAAGGAGACCCTACCTTTGTCCCCCATCCCTGAGAGGTTGAGCCATAGGTGCCTCTCCGCCACAACCAAGCTAACCATTGAACGGCCGATATGACAGGCCGTTTGCTTGGTCACCCAGAGAGACAAATCTGTGGTGCAGTGCAGCTCTGCCACTGCCTCAGGTCCAATTCTCTCCCCAGTGTCAAGCTCACTCAGCAGGTCTACTTTTTTTCTTCTCTTTTCTTAAAGGGATAGAAAAGTCAAGAGATTTTTTGAAAAGATAGAGAGTAAATGAAGCATTTTTTTGTGAGCGTTACAGTCTCGCTGAAGATAATAAGGCTGACGGCGCGGTTCACAGGTGCCATATATATATCACACGTGATGCGCTTAATTGCCACATCACCTGATCACGGCAGGCCTATAAATAGACATGATGTTACACAAGCTTCAGATGCCGGTCATGCGCAAGGGCGCTCCCAAAGCGTTGTGCTTTGAAAGGGAACTCGAACTGCAGCTTTTGCAAAAGCAAGCAGAGAACGTGTAAACAAGTGCAAAGGGAAAAACAGTGCAAGCATTCAAAAAGAGAAAACATGAAGAGAAAATGTCAGAGAGCACAAAAACACAGTAATATGACCAAGGAAAATGATATTGAGCGCGATTCAAAAAACTTTGAATTCATGTTTCAGTTTTGTGCAATATAATTTTGCATGTGTTTTTAAATGTTTGATTCACACTTATAATTTTTCGATCCGTGACCACAATACTTTTGATGGGAAATTGATCCCATATGGAAGCTGAGTAAAAAAATACCCATAACATTAAAAAAAGTATATATTTTTAAATAATTTTCAAGAACAATACCTGACAATAAGCAAAAAAAACCCTATAAGCAAAAACCCAGTAAGCAAAATAAATAAATATGAAATAAATAAAATATAAAATACAAAATACATAAATAACAAAAAAATTAATTATTGAAATTACATATTTAAAAGGCAGATCAGTGATGCTGGATCAGATTTCTTGTTTAAATGCTTGTGTTTAGATGCCTTTAGTCACATGGATCTATGTTGTTTATTGTGCTTAGTTTGTCCAAATACCATCGCTTGGCATTGAGATTTAATTTCTTCCGGTCGGGTCCCTTTCCCCCCCTTATTCATCTCTTTCTTTCTCCATCAAGATTTGAATGATTTAAGCCAGTGGTTTTCAAAGTGGGGCCACCAGGGAGCGCCCGGGGGGGCCTCAACAATTTGGTCGGAGCCGCCAAGCCCATCCCTCCCACTAGTATGTTTTCTCTTTCTCACTCTCAGACAACCACACACACACACAGTCAATTCCTAATGTAATGTAATGTAATGGAAAGATATAATATGTAATTATTAATTAAAAAAAGGGTGATATATTCAGAAGTCTGAATTTTTAATGTGTTTTAAAGACATCTTGCAAAAGGGGGGCCTCGGTCAAATGTTAAAGCCATTTGGGGGGCCTTGCCCTGGAAACGTTTGGGAACCCCTGATTTAAGCAACTGTTTAGCCAAACAAATCAAAAGGTACGCAGGTATCTGTAACAGAGCGTGATCCTCACAAGATGGCGCCCCTGCTCCAACAAGCAAAATGGCGTGCTGTATCTTCACATTCTCTATATAGACAGTCTCTCTCATGTACACAGAAACATGTCTGTCTATATTGATTTATATTGTAAGTCTAAATCCAAGTCTGTAGAACTCACATACACAGCACAGTGAAAGAGGTCCACAAAACCTGAACAGGTAGATAAGACAAGCATCTATCTCTGTTGCACTGAAGCTGGACAGCCAATTAAAGGATGCTGCATAAGTAAGGTGCCCTCCATGGTTGATGTTCTCTGCGTCCAGTACATCTGCTGGAGAGAGAAGATCAGGGGTAACTCGCATAGTTCTCAAGATATTTGTAAAGGTAAAATCTGCTCTGCCCTTCCCAGAAATTGTATGGGAATTCCATGCTGGGATCATGTAACCAAATTCCACTGTTCAGTATTTCATGGCAAAGAAGGACACAAAATATTTGGTACATGGATCATCCATGTCCACCATGTCATTTTTTTGTCATATTGCAAAGTATGTGTTTAACTTGGTACTTCACCATACAGCTCACCCCCTCCCATTTCATTTGGATTTCATTTCCCTGCATGGTTTTGCTTTGAGACCTATTTCAGACCTATATACAAGTACAACAATTCTTATAGCCAGTGCAGCTCCCTTTAATATACATACGCACAGGGGCGCTGTAGGGGATGGGGCAGACAGGGCAAGGCGGGGTGGCTGTGCCAAGTGCATGTCTGTGTCCCCTTAATATGTCCCGCGGATTATTCAGAAACGCGGCACAAACTTCACAGTTGTGGGTCATTACATGCATCAGGTAGATGGCAAGAGATGGCGCAGACAAAATCGGGATACCAAAAGAGGAAAGAAAAACATGAAAATGATTAAATAATTCTGAAGCTAGCCCATAAGAAGCTTGGACTTTCTATTTTATGTCAGTTATATCAGTTACTCACCCCAATGTTTATTCTTGGAAGCTGGAACACAATATTTCCAAGAATATATGTTTTTCCATGCAATCGAGCATTTGTAGTGTAGCATTGAGCTTCAACAAGGACGGAAAAGCACCAAACGACAATAAAACTAATCCAGTATTGTATATATTCAAGCTTTCCAAAGCCTTGCAATAGCTCTATGTGAGGAATCAATTGAAATAAACGTATTATTCACTCAATGAATAATAAATAAATAAATAAATAAATAAATAAATAAATAAAGTTCATTGTTCTTGGTGAATAAGAAAGTCGACAGCTTAAAAAGACATCCAGACAGAATTTCTATAGTGTCTGTATATGAGGGAGAGAGAGTACAATGGTGTTAATTACTTGCTTTGTAGGCCTATATATAGTTATTTGTATATAGTTATAAAATGCATAATTTCAGTTAATTTAATAAACGGTTAAAATGTAGTTCTTTATAGTCTCTTATTGAATATGCAATGAATGAATAGATGTAATATAATGCAATAATTGTTATGCTTATTGATAATTATTGTTTTTAAACGTGGCAATAAAAAAAGATAATTGGGGGTGGGGGCTTGGGGCCCGGAGTACAACTTAGGCAGGGGGCCCAGAAACCGTAGCGGCGCCCCTGCATACGCATTTTAAATGAAAATACTGTATACGTATATTCTTGTACACCAGTGGAACAGCCGGCACAAAATAGCTGCGGGCGGGATTACACTCATTGCTCCTCCCCATATGTAAACCCACCTGAAGCTCCAGTACGCAGTCCCCGCGTGTCCCTCTTGTGGACAAATCCGGAAGTGTCTCTTATGCAACAAGGACGGTTCGTGCGCCATAATAGTTTGCCGCCACGGCCTGTCGGAGAATTCGGACGCGGAGCGCGTTATTTTAGTACACAATTTAGCATTTATTAAAAACAGGAACTTGAACAGAATTACATGTTTTGAGTACTTTTAAAAGCGTTCGAGAATTCCAGGCTGCAACAGAATAATACTGAAGAGGGACGTCGTTTAAAAGAGGATTCCTGTAGGCCGCATTAACACGGTAAGGCGGAATAGGAGACGTTAATGGTCTGCCAAGTAATTACTTGTCAGTAGTCAATACATTGTCGATAAACAACTTCAGCGGTAAATTCTGAAATGATGTCGGTAAAACGTCACGTTTGCATTGTTTTGTTTGCTAACCTAGTTACGTGCTAGCCTGTTGCCAACAACGCAGTTTACACCGAAGGCCGATTGAGGCCTTGCTAGCCGTGTTTATATAACTAGCCTGGGTAATTCCGATTTTTTTTCTATCATAATAATGTTCTACGCAAGCTTTTTTTTTTTTTTTTAGGAAAAGTTAACGTGTAATGTGAATGTTTGCAAACATCTTGCCTAATATGCCTTTGTGGCGTAGCTGCTAGCTATCCGTGTCAGAGAAACCTTAGCTAGTCAGCCATATATAGCTTAGCTATAAGTTAGACTTCCTCGCCGTCCGAAATTGTCTAATTTGTAGATTTAAAAAAATATATTTTTCCTTCTTCTATGATCATACGTAAGTGACTGTGGATTGTAAAATATGTCTCGGAAGAGAACGCTGTTCTCGCGAGTCTATTATCATGTGTAATTGTACCTGTTTTTATGTGCTAGCAGAGCTCCGCCATCATGGCCGACGACTTTGACATCGAAGCCATGCTTGAGGCGCCCTATAAAAAGGTGGGTATTTAGTTTAGCGCGATAAACTAAATACATTTAATTGAAACTGCAGTCCAATCTACGCCTTGTTTTCGCTAGTTTATGTACAGATAAATACCATGTTTGTTTATATGATAGTGGTTTCAATGAATAAACGCCCATCTATCTCTTTTTGTAGACATGCCTATATCTCACCTCTACTCCCATGAATTCCAGTGTGAACTGTCAAAAAAATGAAGGTAGTAATTGCCCCATATATTGATGTACTGTGGTACCCATGGTTGAAAATATTTAGGCTGATTGATTTTGGTACCGACAAAATAAATGCAGTGGATGCACATGAACTTAAGTGCTGGTATGAAGTCTTTGGAGACTATTCACACTTTTGTATGCATGGTAATTTTAGCACCTACCCTTACATTTGGTATTCAGTATAAGCTAAAGTCGTTACTGAAGGTTAATTATGATTTGCATGTCTTAAGTAATCTAATTATGGCTTTTGTTATAATAATGGACTTGCCATACAAGCTATTCCATGCACTGCTCATGTTTTTCATGGGATTGGAAATGAACAGAGATGTACATCATAACCTATAACAAAAAAAAATCATTAATATTGATGTATTGAAGGGAAATTCATTGTGTTTAGCATTTATGCATGCAGTTGACTTTCATATACCAATGTGTGGTTATTTCATTGGTCTCAGAAAAAGGAAATGATGGCTCTCTGCATATTGCAAAAAGCTTTCAATCAAGAGACCTTTTCTACTGAATGCAAATGGCCACTTTGTTTTAAGACACTCATGCAAATTGTTAGGTAGATTAAAGAACATCTCAGCTTTAGATGTTCTTTGGGAGTCGATATTACTAAGCCGTGTGAATCCCTGTTTGCTTCAGGGCGAGATGTGTGACAGAGGTGGCATCGAACTCTTACAATCCACGAAGGCAAATGGGGTGAAGATCACTGGAATGGCATCCACCACAGGAGCTCACTTAGTGGCTGGCTGCTAGCATTGCCACTTTGGGTCTTATAGGCACAGATAGCCTTGGTACAGATCCTTTCAGGCTGCTAAAAGAATGAAATCACTAAATATGCATTTTCTTACATTCACAGCATAGCACTAGACCTTGATCTATTGAACGAACTACATACGCAATGTAAGCATTAGTAAGGAAGGAAGAAAACGGCAGCCTTGTGGTTCTAATGACCCTTTTCTGTCACTCTCCTACACATAAATCTTCTAAAGTGCACATATTTAATGATCGTATTATATTCTCTTTTGTTCCCACCCCCTTATCCTTACGACTTGCAATGTTACGCCGTCCTCCTCATGATGTTCTTCTATCGACCCTGCTTAGGATGAGACCAAGTCCATAAGTTCCAATGGGCATGAAGAACGGAGCAAGAAGTAAGTCTGTCTTAATTTGACACATTTTAAACAAATAATTATTGTGATTGTGCTGAATTAGAATTTATATATTCTTTTAGACACCTGAATGGATTAAATTGAAAATCGCTGTAAGTGTTTCTATAACATTGCAGTCATGAGCCAGCAGATTACATTGGGTTAAACATGTGCAAATTGACAAGTATAAACTTTCAAAATGGAAGGAAAAAGAAGAGCAGAAGTCGTAGTAGGAGCAGGGAGAGAAAGAGAAGCAAGAGCCGGGACCGCAAAAGGAGCCGGAGCCGGGAGAAGAGTCGTGAACGAAAGAGGAGCCGGAGCCGGGACAAGAGACGCAGTCGGAGCCGAGAGAGGAAACGCAGTCGTTCCAGGAGCAGGGAGCGTGGCGCTCGCTTCAGAACAGCCTTGTATGTATACCTCCCCTCGGTTAGGCCTTAGATTCGTCTTCTGTGTATAGCTACATTACATAGATTTTGGTCTTTTTGGTGTTCATTAATGTTTTTTTTATTCGCCAAAACCTTCTGAAAGCGGTCTCGTAAAGTCATTTTTCTGCATCCGTGTGCGCTCAAATTAGTAATTATGCTTGTTTGGTTCTCAGTGGAATAGTTAACCGATCAAACTTAACCTGGTGTCTCCAAATAACCCTAAAAGTTTCATGATGACCATTGGGAGTAGAGCGATAGTAGTCGCTGCTGAGATAAACCTTGTTTTTAAATCACAGTTCTGGCCTGAAATTTAATGGTGGTTCCAGGGGGAAGACTGGCCCACTGCCTATCATCAAACTAAGGTTTCTATGATACTATTTTTGTTGTGTGGGTAGTTGCCTGTTCAGTGTATGAGTCAAAATGTGCAAGCCTTTGAACCTTTGGTAAAAATACTAATGGAGAGTCTTTTCACGTAGCCGAAGAAAGTCTAGAAGCCGTAGCCCATTCAGACGAGACAAAAGTCCCATCAGGTAAGGTTGTTTTTTTTTTGTTTGTTTGTTTTGGGGGGGGGGGGGGTGTACTTTAAATGACTCTTATTGATGTATTGCTACAATTATTTTTTCCCTTTACAGACAGCCTATAGATAACCTCACACCAGAGGAGAGGGATGCCCGCACGGTTTTTTGCATGCAACTTGCTGCCAGAATCCGGCCCCGGGACCTGGAAGAATTCTTCTCTGCTGTGGGAAAAGTCAGTATCTGCATTATTTTAGTGAGCTGGTTCTTAGTCATTCTGATCATTTTTGTATGAACAAAAGTACTGTATTAACACTGATGTCATCATTTAACAGGTGAGGGATGTGAGGATGATCTCTGACAGAAACTCCAGAAGGTCCAAGGGTATAGCCTACATTGAATTTGTGGACGCCACCTCTGTACCGCTAGCAATTGGTCTGTCTGGGCAAAGGCTGCTTGGAGTACCAATCATTGTTCAGGCTTCACAGGTAAGAGATGTCCTCCAGCAGATAATTACATTAGATTTGTGGTTTGAGGTATCCTGATCTGGGTGCAATTATTCTTATTACTTTTTTCCAGGCTGAAAAGAACAGAGCTGCTGCAATGGCCAACAACCTACAGAAAGGCAGTGCTGGACCTATGAGGCTGTATGTTGGCTCACTGCATTTCAACATCACAGAGGACATGCTCAGAGGGATCTTTGAACCATTTGGACGGGTGAAGGCTCATTTGCTTAAGTCTACAGCTCATCCCTGTCTGCTTTACTTTGCTGTTCACTTTCATTGCTATTTGATTAAACACCTGTATTTAACCTGTCCTTTTGCTTTGTCTTCCTAACAGATTGATAGTATTCAGCTTATGATGGATAGTGAAACAGGGCGATCCAAGGGATATGGTTTTATCACAGTACGTTAATACTAAAGACATGTTTTCTATTTCAAGCATATCAGCCTAAAAATTTTAAGTAATAGAAAAGCTCAAAGTAATTGAGTCACAGAATAAAATGGTGAGCCATCAAGAGAAATATTGTCTTATTTTAATTTGCTCATCCAGTTTGCTGATGCTGAGTGTGCGAAGAAAGCCTTGGAACAGCTAAATGGCTTTGAACTGGCTGGCAGGCCAATGAAAGTGGGTCATGTGACTGAGCGCACTGATGCCTCTACAGCCAGCTCGTTTCTGGATAACGATGAACTGGAAAGGACTGGCATTGACCTGGGCACCACTGGGAGGCTGCAGCTAATGGCCAGGCTGGCCGAAGGTAAAAATTTTATTAACTATTTGGAATGCACCTCTAAATGATGATTTATACTTGTACTATCTAAACATACATTTGCAGCTGATAAAGAATGAGGTGATGAGCAGCTCTTTTCTTCTTTTTAAGGGACTGGTATGCAGATCCCTCCAGCTGCACAGCAGGCTCTTCAGATGAGCAACTCAATGGTGGCAATGGCAGCAGCTACAGGTATGTAGTAATTAAGTTAACTGTTAATGCTCCTAGTGATTAATTTTGAGGTTTTGACATTCAGTTTCTTGTTCTAGCGGCTATGAATCCTGGATTGAGTTTCAACATCAACGTGCCCACAAATCAACCTCTCAATCTACCATCTCAGCCAATTGCCACACATTGCTTCCAGCTGTCCAACATGTTTGATCCAAATTCGTGAGTGCCCTACTAGTGTCCAACATTTGAAAATTAACACACATATGTTGCATTACAGTAGTTTAATATGTTCATGTTCTGTGTTCTGTTACTAGGGAGAATGAACCTGGATGGGATGTTGAAATCCAAGATGATGTAATTGAAGAATGTAACAAACATGGTGGAGTAATTCATATATATGTGGACAAGAAATCTACTGAGGTATATGATCTTATGATTATAAACAATGTTCAGAAAAAAAAAATAGTAGTGCTAAGTAGAAACAGGCAGCGGTAACTTGGTGGTTAAGGTTGATATGCAAGATTATTTTCCTTCTCCTGCTCACGCATATTGAGGAATCATGTTTAAACAACTACAGTTGCTTTACATTTGCTTTATTCAGTCTGTCTATCTAGAAGGATATTTTCTAAAATAGTATTGTCTATTTTTTTTTGTATTAATATATCGTGGTAAATATCAAGATTGATCAGTGTTTAAAAAAAAATAATAATAAATTAATTTATTAGGAAAACAATTAAAAGCCAAAATGAGTAAAAGGTAACTATAAATATCTTTAAATCTTAATAGTGGTCCTTTTTTTTTTTTTTTTTTTTTTTAAATAGGGAAATGTATATGTGAAGTGCCCAAGCATCCCTGCTGCAATGGCTGCTGTTAGTGCATTACATGGACGCTGGTTTGGAGGTAACTGCTCTGTTCGATTCAGTGCTGAATTTACTTAAAGCATACTTTTAAGAAATCTTCAGTGATTTTAGAGTGACTTCAAGTGTTATTTGGTGTGTAATTCCACTTGTCCTTAAATAACAATCTGGATTTTACATGGCACTACAGCTGTTGTTTCATGGTTCTTTTCACAGGTAAAATGATCAAAGCTGCATATGTCCCTCTGCCAACATACCACAATCTTTTCCCTGAGTCGGTGCAAGCTACACAACTTCTTATGCCTACTCGCCGGTGATCCCTGGAGCTACACTTTTTTCGCTTTCTCTTTTTAATATTCAATTCTTGCAAGCTTTGACACCTTTGTGTATGTTTATGCCCCTACATCACCTGGGCATTAAACAAGTTTATGTGGTAATTTTGTATGTACAGCCTATTTTGTTCCCTTTCTTGGAGGGCCTTTTGACCCCTTATTGTTTATACAGTTTTCAGGGTTTGTTTTCTTCCACACATTGTCTGTGATTTGGCATGAGTTCCACTAGAAGACATGTACAGTTACCCACACAAAACTACAACTGTTGAATCTTTTTTTGAATGAATTAAAATCTTGTAGCTTTGGTTAAATATCTACATACAGTGTTTTGGGCTCTATGAGCTGAAGGAAAATTAAAATGACTGATAAGAACCTGTGTGTTCATAGAGACCATTATGGGTTTTGATGCATTGTCTTTTTCTAATTAAGACTTGATTTTGTAAAGTCCTTGATGAACAGTTCATTTCAAATAAAGCCATGATGCTGGTTTATTTGTCATGTTTCAAGTGAAAAGTTAAATTCTTTGTGCTTTTGTATTTAAAAAAAAAAAAAAAAAAGGGTAAGAAAATAGCCCCTAATGGGTTTTGGGTTGTTTTTTTTCTTTCCATTGTTCTTTGTTGATATTAGTTTCATCTGCTATGTAAGATGCCTTCCTTTGCAAGGCCGTCTGTTGCCTTTTTCTATTTTTTGGTGGTAGCGAGGTATCAATTAATGTTGCACCTCAGGGGGCTATTCCAGTAAACAGGTTATGCAACTTACCTGAGTAAGTTTACTCAGAGTTAACAGATAACCTCAACTTTTGGTTCCACAAATGGAGGTAACTTTTAGGGTATTTTGCGTAGCCATATCAACTTATTTTCTGAACATAACCTGGTCCAGAGCAGGTTCTGTTTCAGGATTAGTTTGTTTCAGAGAGCTGATGGAGCATAGCGGGGCCTTTTGAAGAATGTCCTGTGGACGAGGAAGTACGGATTGTATTAAATCTTTTTCATATCCAGATGAATATTTGTGGGAGCGTTATCATTTTATGTGAGAATTGTTAAGTTATTTAATAAACCTTTTGCCACCTCACAGTGCCAACGTGACACATCGTGGATCAGTGCCATCATACGGATAAAGTTTAAAGCATTAACCAACTCTATTACCACATTCAGTGTTCTAGAAAAGAACCACTATGACAGAAATTCACAAATATATAAATTGTAAGAAATAAAAAAGATACAATTCGAGACCAGAAATACATCACGTAACTGTAAGAGTAAAAAAAAAACTATGTGCTTGTTTGTAAGAAAGGTGGTGAATTATTAACTATTTCTATTAACTATTTTTATTTCTGTATCGAATACGGCGGTCACGTCATATGACAAAAGAACGTATGACTCAGATCCGAAGACGCGAGAGGTGAACTAATCATTTCTGTTTCCTATACAGAACCTATGGGGATGTTGCTGCACATGCGTGGTCAACAAAAAATGAACAAATCACTCTCTGAGACAACTCATTGTTCCTGAGTCATATTAAAGATTCGTTCAAAATGTATGAATCGTTCATGAAAAACACATCACTACTTTACAGTCGACCTCTCTCTCTCCAGTTCATCCATCAGGTTCAGTTTAGTGTCCAGAATACACTAAAGTGTACCCATGCATAATAGAGGTTAAAATAAATAAATAAATAAATAAATAAAACAACGACGAGCTGCAGTGTTTGCAGCAGTGATTTCTGAATTGCCCATGGTGGGTTAAATGACTGTAAAAGACATGCTGAGGTGAGTTTAATAGGTGTCATTTGTCCATTAGCATAGCTAACGTTATTTTAACTAGCTGCTATAAGGAGCTGCTGTATTGATGTCTAGGTAATGAGGCCAAACTCCCTACATATACAATACTTCTACTACATATAAGGGAGGCAAAGAGCAGGGAAGGCTGCTCAAGTATTTCACGGTTCTTTTCAGCAGAAAACCAAAGTCTGAAAGAGAAGATCACTAGAGCTGTCCCTCTCTCCTTCTGTCGAGCCACACATGATTTTATGGAGATGCCAGTGATCCTGACCCTTTCTGCACTCCAGACCTGCCTGATCCATTCGGATGCCCTACCTCTGGATGGAGCTCTCATCAACTGGAGGCTACAGCCTGGAGATTGCTGAGGATGGTACCGCTTGAAGTACCATGAAATAGTTTTGGACCTCAATTCCACATGGACATTCTCACTGTGGTGCTGGGACTACGGTTGTTGCGATGGCCTTGGGACTGCAATCACCACATGAAGTTTTGCACTCAGGTCTCCTTTGGTGAACAGTTGACTAGTTCAACAAACAGACTTCATGTTAAAACCATAATGAACTTTCTTTTACTGTCACATTAGCTGTTATTACCCAGATGAGGACGGGTTCCCTTCTGAGTCTGGTTCCTCTCAATGTTTCCTCATATCATCTTAGGGAGTTTTTCCTTGCCACTATCGCCACCGGCTTGCTCAATAGGGATTAATCCACACACTTAAAATCTGTATCCTGTGTTTATATATTTCTGTAAAGCTGCTTGGAGACAATGTCCATTGTAGAAAGCACTATACAAATAAAATTGAATTGATTAAAACAAAAAAGGCTTGAAATATTTCACTTTATGTGTAATGAATCTAGAATATATCAAAGTTCCACTTTTTAAATTAAATTACGGGGAAAAAATAACTTTTCCACGATATTCATATCTCATTTTGAGATGCACCTGTATATGTCTATGGTGCAGCCACTCTGGTGAAGCTGCGTTGGCTGTGGGAGCCGGCTGCTCTCGTATCGCTGTTGCGGTTCTTTGATGGCATACGTCACAGTAACGTGCGTCGGCGCCGTCTCAAGTTGGACAAAAATTCTAACCGGCATGCATTGCTTAAAATCAGCCATCGATCGTTCTGCTGCATGAAATCGAACACGTGTAAGTTCGTGTAAGTTACTGGCATGAAGTTGCTTTGACGTTGGACGTTCGATATTCACGGATATGCGGAAATTAAGGGACCGTCTCTAAAGTTACATACGCTTAATAATTGGCTGATTTTAATAAATATCAAAAATCTAAAAGGTGTGCGTCATACCTCACACCTAGATGAACACTTTACAGTTGTGTGACTGTAAATCATTCCCTTTAAATGCTATTGAGCTTTAAATCATGGTATATTTTGTGTATGACCCCATTCGGTAGTGAAATACATGGCAATATTTACATATGATTTAATAGCTTATTTTGTTAAATATCAAAAATCTAAGAGGTGTGCATTATATCTGACACCTAGATGAACACTTTACAGTCGGTTATGTGACTGTAAGTCATTCCCTTCAAATGCTATTGAAGTTAGAAACGTGTTTAACAGTGTCGTATGTAACTTTAGAGACGGTCCCTTAATTTCCGCATATCTGCGCATATCGAACGTCCAACCAACTTTATTCCAGTGTGTAACTGACTGAAATCCCACCTACATATAAAAAGTATCCAATCAGAGCTTGCATGGACAGACAAAACCCGCCCACATGTCAGTGTTCTGCAGCATCGCTTCCTACCGTACACACTGCTTACAGGGTCCTTACGCCGCAATGTGTTGTAAAGTGTCATTGTTACTAAGGTTTAAACAGTTACTAGTGTGAGGCGAATTAGTGTGTACCAGAATTACTTGTAACTGATTGTGAGCTATTATTACACGATTATCATTTCTAAAACAAATAGAACGAGTGAAGATGCTAAGTAAGAGTGTTGTGAGGACGTGTTTGGGCTGCGTGCGTGGGGTTTCGTCTTCTAGCTTTCGACTGAATTCTCCAGAAAGTTCTGTCAGTGCCTCTCACACACACAGAGGTAATGTTAGCGTTTGCTGGATTATTATTTTTTTTAAATGTCCTTTGGTGATTGTACTTTCCAGTTTCTCCCCCATGGCGCAGTTGAATTTATACGGCCTGTGTTTGCTAGCATTTGCTAGCTAGCTAGTACTCATTTTGGTTGGCTTCTTAAGTTATTTACCGAAGTTAACTGGGGTAGATCGATAGTGAATAATAATAATAATAATAATAATAATAATAATAATAATAATGTTTACTTTTGATAGTAAAAGTAATACAAATTAAACAGTTTTATTACAAAAACATTTTGTCACGGCTGTGTTTTAATCGTGTTAATCACACTATTTACACAGAAGGGATCAAACGTAGGGAACTGGAGAAAAATGAAATGCGACCGCTCTACATGGACTTCCAGGCGACAACACCAATGGGAAGTGTTTTATATAATTACTGGAACATATTCTTAAGAAGAATGCATGCTGTGGATGTTAAAGGGATAGTTCACCCAAAAATGACAATTCTGTCATCAATTACTCAACCTCATGTCATAACTAAACCATAAGGATTTGTTCATCTTTGGAACACAAATGAACCTGGGAGATTTCTGTCCCTCCATTTACAGTCCCAATTTTACGAAATGATGATATGCATGCTTTGTGTGTGCAAAAAAACCCAAGTTAAGTCTTTATTCACGAAATATCTTCACTTCCACATCGATCTCTGATGCATGTTCATAAGAGTACCATTTTGCATTCTTGTTGTTGACGTGAGAGTGGACAAGAAAATGCAAGTCCTCCTCTATGTTGAAATCTGCATACATCTTTGTTACAAAGATTTATATATGTGACTCAATTTGTGTACAGTGTCCCTCTTCCTCTGCTGTGAACAACGCAGTGCTTCCGGGTCCTATTGTATTGCGAGACGGACATGGTTCTCTTGTGAACACACCTTTTTTCTTTTTTTTTTGTCCACTCTCATGTCAACACGACACGAATGCATCATGGTTCTCTCATGAATGTTCATCAGAGATCTATGCAGAAGTGAATATATTTTTGCATGCACACAACATTCGTATCGCTTTATAAAATTGGTATTAAATCACTGGAGTCACATAATAACACTATCAAGTATTGGAGAATGAAAGTTTAAATGGAGGGACAGAAATCTGTTGTGTGAACTATCCCTTTAAGCAGTAAGTAATCACCTTATAAGAAACATTACAACTTTTTGGTCTATTAATGTCTACTGTCTGTGGGAAATATTTTTAGAGCACTTAACTTGGGTTCTTAAAAACACCACAGTAATTATTACATATGACTGAAAGTGCAGTTTGGATGTCCTTGTTGTGATGGACAATGTGGTTTACATCTGTTTTTACAGGACCCACGAGTCCTGGATGCCATGCTTCCTTATCAAGTGAACTACTACGGCAATCCACACTCCAGGACCCATGCTTATGGGTGGGAAAGTGAGAGTGCAGTGGAAAGAGCAAGAAAAGTATGTTTTATCAGACATCTCTGTGTATAGTTGATATGTTTCTTTGGGTTTTTTTTTTTTTGCCATTTGTAATTCTGAAGTAATGGTACATTAACACTACAGCAAGACAAATTGCTTTCTTTGCCAAATTGGGCCCCTTTTTGAAACAGTGTCACTGGTTAAAAGTAGAGTGCCTTGATTCTAGGAGTGCAGCATGACTAGAAAAATCCCTGCCACACAACATTCAATCTGATTGCAGCCTACTAATATACAAGTTTTTATTTGTTGCATAAATATTTTCTTAAAAATGTATCTTGCTGCCAAGAGCATGTGTGCTGGTTTTCTGTCCTCAGAAATGTTTCTCATTTCTGTGGCTGTGGCTCAGGTGGTTGTCCACTAATCGTAGGGTTGGTGGTTCAATTCCCAGCCCACATTTCTCCATATGCTGAGGTGTCCTTGGGCAAGACACTGAACCGTAAGTTGCTCCCGATGGCCAGCTAGCGCCTTGCATGGATAGCGCTCAGCAGCCATTGGTGTGTGAATGGGTGAATGAGAAACGGTGTAAAGCGCTTTGTAGAACTGCTAAGGTACTTAGCACTATATAAGTGCAGATCATTTACCATTCTCACCTGTCTTTAAACCAGGGGTTCCCAGTCTTTTTGGAGAACAACCCCAGATGGACATTATGAATTTCCTCTCCAGATTTATAATATAGAACTACTGTAACACTTGAACATTTTATGTTAGTAACATACTGCCATGTGTAATATAAGTGATGAAAAACCAAATTAATATTCCTAAAATTTATAATAAAATCAACTTGAAAAAGGACTAAATAAATTTCAGGAAATATAACATATTTGTGGGAAACTGCAATGAATGGTAAGTTGGGCAATTAATGCTTTGCTTGGCTCCAATTTGAATACAACATAATGATTTGCTTTTTTTTTTTTTTAAATATCAAATTGAAATATCTTAGTTTATATGTGTATGCTTGTTTATTTCCCCTCCAGCAAGTGGCGGATCTTATTGGTGCTGATCCACGAGAAATTGTCTTTACCAGTGGTGCCACAGAGTCCAACAATATGTCTATTAAAGTAAGTACTTCCTTATTTTGTAGCAGGAAGGGTTGTGGGACAAGACTAAATACGTGATTTAAGATGTGCACAAAATATCATATCTTAATGCAGATAATGGAACAGTTTTTTTGTGACTTTCTGTATTGTTTAGTGTAATTGCTGAAAACAGTTCATAATATGCAGAGAAATTATTTTCAACCTGCTTATTTGTCCTCAGGGTGTGGCCCATTTCTATAAAGCCAAGAAGAAACACATCATCACCACACAGACTGAGCACAAGTGTGTACTAGATTCCTGTCGTGTCCTAGAGGCTGAGGGATTTAAAGTAACCTATCTGCCCGTAAAGAACAATGGCTTGATTGACCTTCAGGTGTGATGCATAGAAGTGCGTGTATGTGTATGTGTGCCTATATTACACACACGTATGTGTTTGTGATTTAGAAAGGTAATATTGTCTCAAATGGAGCACTAGCTGTTTTGTGTTTTTTTTTTTTTTACTAACCGGAAGTGTAAGCAGTTATCTACAGAAGCCCTAAATGGCCATGCAGTTTTTTTTTCTTTCTTGTTTTCTCGTGAACTCAAAATAATTTCCTCGTGAACATTGCCATCGTGAATGTAATAATTACCCGCTGTACAGATGGACATCATCTCTGCAATAAGAGAGAGGGGTGTTCCCTTCACAAGTGTCGGACACTAATGTGGAAGTTGTCAATCACTGATGGAGCTATTTCAGCATGAGTGAGTCCCTGATCAAGTAAAAATTAATCTGTTTGCTGCCTTTTCTGTGTATGTGGAATACACAGAAAAATTAAGTTGTGATTATGAGAAAACAACTATTTTGTTATGTTGAGATCACGAGAAAACAACAAAGAAAATATAGCCGCAAGATGTGGTGATGGGGCCCAAGCACTACAGTGCCATCGCCACCTGGTGAGTGTATGAAAACAGTGCATAGTGAAGCGTGTGCTGTAGGGTAACTTGTTTTGTGCTGATGTGTTAGGTTAAGCCCAGGTCTAAGGCTTTACAACAGCTTTCATGTCCAAACATACAGCTCATTTTTGGTGATGTAATGCATGAAGAAGATAAGAGATGCATTTAACGGGGTATCAACGTAGCTCTGTTTATGTGCCTTTTTCCTAGTTTTTGATTTGAATTACAATGTAACAGCTATACAAATATTAAGTGTAATTACACCCACATTTAAGTGGGTAAATATAAGAGGAGTATTGCAAAGCCTGTTGTATGTGCCACACTTCCTGCTGCCAGCTGATGGCACTAGGACCATAATCCACAATAGCCACATCCATGTGATCAGCCCCCATGACCAAACGTACGTCATCAATTTGATCTAAATCGGACAATGCACATAGAAGTGTTTCCCTTTTTTGTCATTAATTTAATACCTTGACAGGGCCACACCGTTCAAGATATCATAAGTCCGTTCACAATTTAGCATCTTCCAATGTCTTGGCACAATGTTGACCACATTTGGTGAGAATTGCATGAATCCCCTTGGAGGAGTATTTAAAAAATCAGAACCTTTTTACATATATATATGTGTGTATATACACACACACAAAGGTGCATCTCAGTAAATTTGAATATCATGGAAAAGTAAAAAAAATTTTCCCATAATTTAATTCAAAAAGTGGAACTTTCATATATTCTAGATTCATTACACATAAAGTGAAATATTTCAAGCCTTTTTAAAAAAAATTTAAATCTTGATTATGGCGTACAGCTCATCTTACTGGGCGCAAGGTGGCTCAGTGGTTAGCACTTGTGTGTGGAGTTTGCATGTTCTCCCTGTGCTGCAGGGGTTTCCTTCTCCAGTCCAAAGATATGCATGGAAGGCTGATTGGATGTCCAATTAGTCCAATTGAATGTCCAGAGTGTCCATAGTGTTTGTGTGTATGTGAGGGTGTGTGATTGTGTATGTGATTGTGCCCTGCAATGGATTGGCACCCCATCCAGGGTGTACCCTACCTTGTGCCCGATGCTCCCTGGGATAGCCTCCAGGTTCCCTGTGACCCTGTAGGATAAGCGGTATAGAAAATGGATGGCTGGAATTCATAATACAGAGATGTCGACCTTCTGAAAAGTATGTTACTTATGAACTCAGTACTTGTCAGGGCTCCTTTTGCATGAATTACTGCATCAATGCGGTGTGGCATGGAGCCAATCAGCCTGTGACACTGCTGAGGTGTTCTGGAAGCCCAGGTTGTTTGATAGCAGCCTTCAGCTCATCTGTATTGTTGGGTCTGGTGTTTCACATAGATTCTCTATGGGGTTGAGGTCAGGTGAGTTGGCTGGCCAATCAAGCACAGTAATACCATGCTCAGAAAACCAGTTACTAGAAGTTTTGGCACTGTGGGCAGGTGCCAAGTCCTGCTGGAAAAGGAAATCAGCATCTCCATAATGCTTGTCAGCAGATGGAAGCATGAAGTTCTCTAAAATCTCCTAATAGATGCTGCATTGACTCTCGAATTGAGAAAACACGGTGGATCAACACTAGCAGCTGACATGGCACTCCAAATCATCACTGACTGTGGAAACTTCAAACTCGACTTTCAGCAACGTGGATTCTGTGCCTCTCCACTCTTCCTCCAGACTCTGAGACCTTGAGCTCTTCTCAGGTCACCATTTCTGTATTATAAATTATTTATTTGAATATTTCAAGATACTGTATTTTTGGATTTCCTTTAGCTGGAAACCATACTCAAGATTAAAACAAAAAAGGCTTAAAATATTTCACTTTGTGTAATGAATCTAGAATATATGAAAGTTCCACTTTTGGAATTAAATTACAGAAAAAATAAACTAATTCAAATTTTTTGAGATGAATGTGTTTTTATATATATATATATATATATATATATATATATATATATATATATATATATATATATACAGTGAGGGAAAAAAGTATTTGATCCCCTGCTGATTTTGTACGTTTGCCCACTGACAAAGAAATGATCAGTCTATAATTTTAATGGTAGTTGTATTTGAACAGTGAGAGACAGAATAACAACAAAAAAATGCAGAAAAACACGTCAAAAATTTTATAAATTAATTTGCATTTTAATGAGGGAAAAAAGTATTTGACCCCCTCTCAATCAGAAAGATTTCTGGCTCCCAGGTGTCTTTTATACAGGTAACGAGCTGAGATTAGGAGCACACTCTTAAAGGGAGTGCTCCTAATATCAGTTTGTTACCTGTATAAAAGACACCTGTCCACAGAAGCAATCAATCAGTCATATTCCAAACTCTCCACCATAGCCAAGACCAAAGAGCTCTCCAAGGATGTCAGGGACAAGACTGTAGACCTACACAAGTCTGGAATGGGCTACAAGACCATTGCCAAGCAGCTTGGTGAGAAGGGGACAACAGTTGGTGCGATTATTCGCAAATGGAAGAAGCAGAAAAGAACTGTCAATCTCCCTCGGCCTGGGGCTCCATGCAAGATCTCACCTCGTGGACTTGCATTGATCATGAGAACAGTGAGGAATCAGCCCAGAACTACACGGGAGGATCTTGTCAATGATCTCAAGGCAGCTGGGACCATAGTCACCAAGAAAACAATTGGTAACACACTACGCCGTGAAGGACTGAAATCCTGCAGCGCGCGCAAGGTCCGCTGCTCAAGAAAACACATATACATCCCCGTCTGAAGTTTGCCAATGAACATCTGAATGATTCTGAGGACAACTGGGTGAAAGCGTTGAGGTCAGATGAGACCAAAATGGCATCAACTCAACTCGCCGTGTTTGGAGGAGGAGGAATGCTGCCTATGACCCCTGGAACACCATCCCCACCGTCAAACATGGAGGTGGAAACATTATGCTTTGGGGTTTTTTTTCTGCTAAGGGGACAGGACAACTTCACCGCATCAAAGGGACGATGGACGGGGCCATGTACCGTCAAATCTTGGGTGAAAACCTCCTTCCCTCAGACAGGGCATTGAAAATGGGTCGTGGATGGATATTCCAGCATGACAATGACCCAAAACACATGGCCAAGGCAACAAAGGAGTGGCTCAAGAAGAAGCACATTAAGGTCCTGGAGTGACCTAGGCAGTCTCCAGACCTTAATCCCATAGAAAATCTGTGGAGAGAGCTGAAGGTTCGAGTTGCCAAACGTCAGCCTCGAAACCTTAATGATTTGGAGAAGATCTGCAAAGAGGAGTGGGACAAAATCCCTCCTGAGATGTGTGCAAACCTGGTGGCCAACTACAAGAAACGTCTGACCTCTGTGATTGCCAACAAGGGTTTTTAAACCAAGTACTAAGTCATGTTTTGCAGAGGGGTCAAATACTTATTTCCCTCATTAAAATGCAAATCAATTTATAACATTTTTGATGTGCGTTTTTCTGGATTTTTTTGTTGTTATTCTGTCTCTCACTGTTCAAATAAATCTACCATTAAAGTTATAGACTGATCATTTCTTTGTCAGTGGGTAAACATACAAAATCAGCAGGGGATCAAATACTTTTTTCCCTCACTGTGTGTGTAATATAAATATATATATATAATATATATATATATATATATATATATATATATATAATGTATGTATGTATGTATGTATGTATTAGAACAATATTTTTTTTTATTGTTAATGTTTTAATATCCTTGCATTATGCCTTTTTCAGCAATTAGAGGAAACAATACGTTCTGATACAAGCTTGGTATCTGTGATGACTGTTAACAATGAGATTGGAGTCAAACAGCCAATCAAAGAAATAGGTAATTGCACATGTATAAAATTGAAAGCTTATATGAAAGTCCTGCTGCACACACCTAGTGTACAGTACAAATACATAAGTATTTGGACAGTGTCTGAATTTTTGCAGTTGTGTCTCTGTATACCACCACAATGTATTTGAAATGAAGCAATCAAGATGCGATTGAAATGTAAACTTTCAGTTTTAATTCAAGGGGTTGAACAAAAATACTGCATTAACCGTTTGCAATTACTTTTGAGCCTGTGAAAATGGAGGGACTGTAAAAAAATTGCTGCAATTTCTTAACAGTTCATGCAATATTTTTGTTAAACCCCTTGAATTAAAGCTAAAAGTCTACACTTCAATCAAATATTGAGTGTTTCATTTCAGATCCACTGTGGTGGTGTACAGAGGGAAAATGCCAAAAATTTGTGTCACTGTCCAAATACTTATAGACTCGACTGCATATAACTAACTGTGAAACTGGTCAGCCACTACAATGCCTTCCTATTTGGCTAATGTTCCCTCTCTTAGGTCAGATCTGTAGGTCCAAGAACGTCTTTTTCCACACTGATGCAGCCCAGGCGATCGGAAAAATCCCCATCAATGTCTCTACCTTGAAAGTGGATCTAATGTCTATTAGTGGACACAAATTATATGGCCCCAAAGGTATAATAAGACGTCTTATTTTTATTCAAATACAGTAAAGATTGCAGGCTGAGCTGAGAACTTGTATATTTTATAATACTTAAGTTGTGATGTTTGTAAATTACCAGGTGTAGGTGCTCTGTATTTGAGGCGGAGGCCCAGGGTTCGTCTCGAGCCTTTGCAGAGTGGAGGGGGTCAGGAGAGAGGCCTGCGCTCAGGCACTGTACCCACTCCACTGGCTGTGGGTCTCGGCACTGCCTGCGAGATTGCCCAGCAAGAAATGGAGGTAGAACCTAACAGCTACTCCAATGCAGTATTTTGTGTTAAGTGGACTACATATACAATATGTGTAAGCCTAATATACACACCAATGCATAAGCCTAAAAATTAATCCTCTTACAGTATGACCATGCCAGAGTCTCCATGCTTGCTAACCAACTTGTGCAGAAGATAATGTCTGAGATTCCTGATGTTGTGATGAATGGAGATCCTGAACAGAGATATCCAGGTTAGACACTCAGATGTTTATGAGAAACTGATCTCTCAATACCTCTATAAGTACCTGAGCATGACAAAATTGCACTACCCAGCAGAAATGTGTTGTGCCACCCAGTGAATAAAGTGCCATGAATTACAGGCTAGAGTACATAAATTACATGTTGAGTGCCAACCAGGTGGACTGGGTAATGTGTACAGTCTGAATTCAACCCAGAATTATGAAGTCCAAAAAGCCTAAGCATTGTAGTAAAAAATCTTATTCACATAAGAAGTGTCAAAAAAGGTTTTAAATTAGCAATTGGAGGTATTGGAAGTGTTGCTATTCTAGTTATCAGATATGAAATTTTTGTTATCAAATGTGGAATAACATTTTCTGTCAGTTATCACATAAGGGGCTGACATTCCTTGATTATACATTGGTGCTTGAAAGTTTGTGAACCCTTTTGAATTTTCTTTGTCTGCGCATATATATATATATATATATATATATATATATATATATATATATATATATATATATATATGAGTGAGAGAGAGAGAGAGACCTAAGACCGAAATCATCAGATTTTCCTAAAAGTAGACAAGGAGAACTAAATTAAACAAACGAGTCAAAATATACTTTTATTTATTCATTTATTAAGGAAAATCTTCCAATATTACATATCTGTGAGTGGCAAAAGTATGTGAACTGCTATGATTAGCGGTTAATTTGCAGGTGAAATTAGAGTTGAGTGTTTTCAATCAATGGAATGACAATCAGTTATTAGTGAGTGCCCTGTTTTAATGAAAGAACAGGGATCTATCAGAGTCTATTCTTCACAACACATAGAAAAAAGTGTTGGTGGTGCACACCAGGCTGAAAAAGGTTACAAAACCATATTGGACCTTAATCCAACTGAAATGTTGTGGAAGGACTGAAGCAAGCAGTTCATATGAGGAAACCCACCAACATTCCAGAGTTGAAGCTGTTGTGTACTGAGGAATGGGCTAAAATTCCTCCAAGCCAATGTACAGGACTGATCACTGAAATGTTACTGGAAACATTCAGTTGCAATTATTGCTGCACATGGGGGTCACACCAGATACTGAAAGCAAAGGTTCACATACTTTTCCATTCACAGATATGTAATATTGGATCATTTTCCTCAATAAGTAAATGACAAAGTACAATATTTTGGTCTCATATGTTCTCTTTGTTTCAGGACTTGAAAAGCTGATGATGATTTAGGTCATATTTATGAAGAAATATAGACAATTATAAAAGTTTCACAAACTTCGAAGCACAACTGTAAATGTGTAGACATTTGGTCAAATATTTTGAATTGTATAATGGAGGTTAACTTAATTAGAAGACTTAACTTTGATGCAAACTCTATTAGTGATGCAATTGAAACACCTCACAAATGCTCATAATTGAAACCATGGAGTCTTTCACGGATAGCAAAATTTACGTTACTTCTCATTACGTTACTTCTCTTCCGAAAACATGCTTCGGAGAGTAAATAAATAATGTTGTGTCCCAAGTGACATACTGTACACTTACACTGTGTATTATGTACTCTACCATCTAGTGTATGAATTTTAGAAAGGTAATATCTCAAATGGAACACTAGTGGGTTTTTTACTAACCGGAAGTATAAGCCGTGGTTAGTTGCTCCTCACGCGTGGTGCAGACGAGGTGATGCACAGTGGGAGTGCGAGTAAGATCTGTAATGTCTCATTAAAACACTATGATCTAAAGTAAAACAATAGGCCTAAAAGCAGTGAGTAACAGAAACCATAAGGGACAGTAACTAAAATGTATGTGCGTGTGTATATATGGGTGTGGGTGTGTGTGTGTATGTATGTGTGTGTGTGTGTGTGTGTGTATATATATATATATATATATATATATATATATATATATATATATATATATATATATATATATATATATATATATATATATATATAAAATGTGTCTGTGTGTGCAAGTATTTATGCATTATTTTTATGAATGCACAAAAAGCAAAACTACAATCCTAAATTAATAATATATATTCTGGTGTGTGTGTGTGTGTTGGATTCTTTTCAGTCTTATATAATTGGACAAACAGTTATGTAAAGTTTTAGTCGGAAGTTTCTATTTGTAACACTTAGCTTGTGGGTTTCTTTTTAAATATACGAAAAAAAGGGTACTGAAAGTTTGGCCCCCATCCGATTAATCGAAGAAGAAGAAAAAATAGTGGACCAAGTAATGGATTATGAAAATAATCGTTAGTTGCAGCCCTACTGGATATTATGATGTGTGACACTATTCATTATACTTTAGGATGCATCAATTTATCATTTGCCTATGTTGAGGGAGAAAGTCTGCTGATGGCCTTAAAGGATGTTGCACTTTCTTCGGGAAGGTCAGTTATTACTTGGATACTGATATGAAAATCTTAAAATATGAGTTGTGTGTTACTCTAACTGTTGTGTAGAAGTTGTGTCTTGCTACTTTAACTAGAAATTGTCCCTTGTTTCTAGTGCATGCACGTCTGCCTCTTTAGAACCTTCCTACGTATTGAGAGCAATAGGAACAGATGAAGATCTTGCCCATTCCTCAATCCGGTAGGCGTTTGGTTTTGGTTTTTATCTGCTAATTAATGTCCACAAACCTTAGCATAACTGCAGTTATTACTTGTGTGCAGGTTTGGAATTGGGCGCTTTACTACAGAGGAGGAAGTGGACTACACAGCAGAGAAGTGCATTCAGCATGTTCAGCGTTTACGGGAGATGAGGTAATGTTTTCACCTCTACATTGCCTTGGTGGGACTCAAACATATTTAATAGTAATGTCTATAGCTTTTCCGACTGACTGTTTATTTTACAGTCCTCTGTGGGAGATGGTGCAGGAAGGCATTGATCTGAAAAGTATCAAATGGACACAGCACTGACGAACCTGTCAGGATGAAATGATGGAGGATGACTGCAGTGTGAATAATTAGTTTGTATAGCTTACCTAAGACTGCTCTTTTTTCATGTACAAGAAACACACACAATTATCTATTTGTTTTGAAAATCTAGAACATTTTTCAGTAGTGTTTTGAGTGGAGTTCCATAGGAGAGGATTCATTAGAATTAGTTTTATCAATATAGAGTATTGGAACCATATGAGCTAGTAATGTTTTTATGTTGTTTTTTTTTCTGCATTCCTGTGTTCTGGTCATTCACACTGCATAAACCAATCATCTTTATATGTACTCTTTGTCTCTTAGTGTCGTGTGTTCAGTTGTATATAAAGCTTAGGTTTGTCTCTCATTATATTCTCTACCATGTGTCTTTTGTTGTTATAAATTATATATATATATATATATATATATATATATATATATATATATATATATATATATATATATATATATATATATATATATATATATATAAACTTCAAAAGGTCTAAAAACAGAGTAACATGGCTTGGTAGTATGTTTTTATAATGTGTAGGACCCTATGGGTTCTGTTTTATTGTTCTTCCAAAAATGACAGTTTCAAAAACATGTGTTTCTCATTATTAGTGCACTGCTTTGGTGGGTTTTGGGCTTTGGTTTAGCAGTATTACATCCCTCAGTTGAATTCTGAATAACCCACTTTGTACATGTTGTTTGTAATGTCCAAACTCTCCATTCTGTGCCCTTATATAATGGACAAATGTGACACCGTATGATCAGTCTTTCAAGCCCCTTAAAAGCATTCTGATGACAGCTTGGTGGAAGATTATAAGACCACGTTAATTAATAGAGCCTACTGGTCTTTATTTTGTAGGGAAAGTCAATTATGTAAATCGTGCAAAATCTTCTGAGATTCTGCAAAAGCATAATCCATAGGTTCCCAGCTTGTACATACTGTATGTATACCCCATTTTTTTTAAGGGACCAAAAGCCAATTGGCTGCTCAGCTGTTTCATGGGCAGGTGTGTTATTCCTTCATTATTTCACTTGTCCATAAGGAGATAAAAGGTCTACATTTGAAGTGTGGCATTTGCATATGGAATCTGTATGTACATTTGGGTTAAATGTATGCCTGTCACTGGTTCTCTTGTATTTATTGATGTGACTGCTGACAAGAACAGCAGAATGAATTCTGAAGTGAATAAGACTATGTTAACCGCTCAGATTCAGGCAGTTAAAAAAACATTGGCTGGTGTTGCACACAACAGATGAATAATGATGTGAAGCATACTTCAAAAGACTTATTTTATGACAATAAACTGAGAGTTTAATACAAGAGACTTAATGTTAAAACTCTGATGCTCATACTCAAGTTCCATGCTTAGCACTACTTTACTTTATACTATACAGTTATAGAAGTGAAATGATTTATAAACTGGTGTCACTCAGATAAATATGGGTTTCCTCATCTCGTCACCTCAGGAAGTTTCTCCTTACCGCCATCACCTCTGACTTGCTCATTAGGGATAGATTATAATTTTATATCCAGAGTTCTGTAAAGCTGCTTTGTGACAATGTCCACTAATATTGGCACCCTTGGTAAATATGAGCAAAGAAGGCTGTGAAAAATCGTCTTTTATTGTTTAATCTTTTATTTAAAAAATCACAAAATACTCTGCTCTCATGGATATTAATCAATTGCAAACATGAATTAAATATCAACTTGTATTGACATTCACATGGAAACAAATTTTTACACAAATTTACAGGTAAATGTAAATTGTACCAATTGAGCAGGATCTTTGAATATAAATATTTTCACAATGTTCTATTTCTCATATATCAAAATGAGTTCTGTACTACATATAACAAGTGCTGTTATAAAAGTGCAACTTTTTTGAGCATATACAACATATGAGGGTGGATATCACAGCACAGCATACGGAACATACCCCTAGACATATCACTATTAATTTATAAAGAATTTAGACATATTACGCCACTAGGTTCTGCTATGAATGGGAATTACAACAAACATAACACATATTGCTGGACATCTAGTTGTTGAGACATTATGATAAACAGGTAATCAGCCAAGGGCAGCTGTGCCTCCGGTGGTAGAGCGGGGTGTCCACTAATCGTAGAGTTGGTGGTTCGATTCCCGACCCATATGACTCCACGTGCCGAAATGTCCCTGGGCAAGACACTGAACCCCAAGTTGCTCCCGGTGGCAAGTTAGCTGCCTTGCATGGCAGCTCTGCTACCATTGGTGTGTGAGTGTGTGTGAATGGGTGAATGAGACCCAGTGTAAAGCACTTTGGATAAAAGCGCTATATAAGTGCAGACCATGTAGCTCACATGGTATAAAAGGCAACTAACATGATTTGGAACACCTTAAGGTCAAACACACTGTGGTACTGACAACAACATAAATGTAAAAACTTACATTAGAGCAAATCAAACTCAACAGTAACGCGTTACTGTATTCTAATTACTTTTTCTGATAACATTAATGTAATGCATTACATTTTAAATGTATATAATTTGATTACAGTTATTGATGTCAGTAAAATTACTTTAATTATATGTTTTTATTTATAAGCAAAACAAACAGTTTTCAATACGTCTTCCCAAAGAGTAAGCCAACATTCAGAAACCATTTTGGAAAAAATAAGTACACCCTTCCTATTTCCACAATCACAACAGGAAATTGACATCTGAATGGCTAAAAAAGAAAAGAATCAAGGTGTTGGAATAGCCTAGTCCAGTCAAAGTCAAAGTCAAAGTCCAGACCTCAATCCGATGTAGATGCTGTGGCGGGATCTTAAGATAGCAGTACATAAATGAATGCCCTTAACCATCAATGAACTGAAACAATATTGTAAAGAAGATTGAGCCAAAATTTTTCAAAAAAAAATCTGCAACACTGATAAACTCCTACAGAAAATGCTTTGTTCACGTTATTGTTGCCAAACATGGCTCTACATGTTACTGAATTATAGGGTGTACTTGTTTCCCACTTGGTTTCTGAATGTTGGTTCACTTTTTGTGAAAGAATTATTACATTGAAATCTGTTGTGGTTTTGTTGTTGTCACCTGAACTTCTCTTTCTACTGATATAGCAATCTGTTTATAAATACTAACTAACTAACTAATTCTGAATGTCAGACGTATGTTAATTTCTGAATAGATATTAAACTAACTTGCATGTTCCAGTAACAGTAATGTTTTCTATCATTAATGGCATCACTCTCTGCTGTGTACTGTGTACTTTATATTGTAGTAATACACGGGTTTGGACGCAAACCCTCTCAAATCTGAAGTCAAATGTGGTTGTCGCAGCTGAGCAAGAGTTGAAAAACAGCACAACACAGCCCCCTACTGGATGGAAGAGCTCTAATAATCAACCTACAAGTATTAAAGGGTCATGAAACATCCCTCTTTCAGCTCAAGTCTACCTCTCAACGTTTTTGAAAAATGCCATTTTAATTGGCGTGGATGGCTGTGTGAAGAAGGGAGGGGGGAGTGGGCGTGGCAGGGAAAGGCAGGGAACGAAGAGGGGGGTGAACACTCACAATAAAGCTGGATAGTGACAAAAAGTTTGCAGATGAGGCAGAGGACTTGTCTCCTCCTGAATCCCCAGGGCTAAATGGAGACACAATGGATAGCAGTGCAGGTCCTCTGCCCTATCTATTTAAACCATTAGCGCTTGGCGTGGCTATGGAGGAAAACATTAAATAAAACCGGAGGCAGCGTGGATGGGAGAAGTGTCGGAATGGTAGCCAGCTAATAGGCTCGAGCTTTTCACAAATAAATAGGCGAAGGCTCTTCCCTTCAACATGGACTATTGTTGTATTGTTCTGCACACGATGGCCCGCAGAGCTTTAAGTGGTTTAATTAGCTCAAAAGGTAAGTAAAACCGTTATGTTTAAAAATTAGACACATACCTCATTTGAAGGGATGGAAAAGTCCTTGGGACTTGTTACCGCATCATTGTGTAGACATAAACTGCTTTCATGAGCCAAGTCCGAAGTCCACTTTTCTCCAATTCTCATAGCTCTCCCGAGGAAACACACTAGAACTCTTGCACCACTGAAACAAACACTTGCGACTCATTTGAACCTCTCTCATCTACTACATCTGTAGGAAAGCACCACCTGCTGTCATGAATAATTAAGAGACAGCATCTTCTCATAGGATAAGAACACGCAGGCTCATGAATAATTATGAGACACGGATGCGTCATCGAAGTACTATAGTACATTGCCATGTGTATGTGTGTGTGTGTGTATATGTGTATATATATATATATATATATATATATATATAAAATTAGGCAGTGCTGGCTTGGTGGTTAAAGCTCTGGGTTACTGATTTTCAAGGCCAGGGGGTTCAATTCCCAGTACTGCCAAGCTGCCTAAATAAAATGACTGTACTATAATGTATGTGTGACAATTAAAGGTTTCTTTCTTTCTATACTAATGATAATAGGCCTAATAGTAATAATATTAATAAATATAGCTGTAAGCAGCAATTAAAGGGGTCAAGCACCAAAGGCGCAGCAAGGGCAATGCAGAGCCTGAAGAACACAGAGAGGAGAAATAGAATGTACAGGATTGAATAAAACATACGTTCAGAAGGGCAGCTGAGAATGAGATTGAACAGGAAATTAACAGAACAGAGTCATTTATTTGCATGCCAAGAGGTTGAAAGGTTTGCGCAATGCTGAGCCACAAAAGAAAGGAACCAAATGAGACAAGATTACAGATACTTTTAAGAACTGGAACCAGATGAGAATTTAACCCAGGACATTTAGAACTGAAGCTTGTTGTTTATCACAGTGTGCCACACAGAGAACACATGTTTGTCTTGTTGTTTTTTTTGTAATTAACACTTTTATTGATTCACAAGTTAACACAAAGAGACAAACAACATATATATGTAATATATATATGTAAAACAACAACATATATAATGAATCAAACTATTTTAACATAAATCCTCACTATAACCCCTCCCCCTACCAACTTCTCACCCCACCCTGGTCCCCCCACGAACACCCCTGTGGTCAATAGAATATAAACTCACATATCCAAAAAAAAAAAATTCCCCCACAATTAAAAAAAAATGAAAATACAATAATCAAGTATAATCATAGACTAAACTCTAAATTATACTCTCCACTGCCCCTCCTCGTGAGTCCCCCAAAAACGCCAAGTAACTGCTCCATTTCTTCCTGAAGGAATTCCCAACTCCAATCCTTCTGCTCGACCCCTCCTCAAAGGCAGCCACCCTCCCCATCTCCACACACCACTCTGGAAACGAGGAGCTCCATCATTTCCATCCCCTTAAAATAACCTGTCTACCAATCATCACACTGGTCAAAACCCAATCTTTTTTGTACCTATCCTCCAATTTTGTGACCTCCCCATCTCCCAAAATACAGAGTCTAGGGCAGAACGAGATCTGAGTGTACAACACCTCACATACAAAGCTCTGCACCTTCAACCAAAATTCTTGGATCTTATGACACCACCAAAAAACATGGGTAGTGTCTCCATCTTCTGAATGGCATCACCAGCAGGTGGGTGTGTCTTTAAGACCGAGCCTATACAATTTAGAGGGGGTCCAATAGAACCGATGTAAAATCTTAAATTGTATAAGGCACACCCTTGCGTGTCTAGATGCAGTTTTTATATTTTTTAAAAATCCTAGCCCACTCTCCCTCCCCAATTCCAAATTTAAATCTTTCTCCCATAATCTCTTGAGAGTGGTTGAGACTCCGTCCCCTAGACTCTGAATCAGTAAGGAGTAATACACTGATGCTTCATGTCCTCTTCCAAAAGCAGAAATCACCTCTCCCAGAGTATCTGCTGCTTTAGGGGGGTGCATGCTACTCCCAAAAATAGTACAGAGCAAGTGGGGTAGTTGAAGATACCTAAAAAACTGAGATCTGGGGATCCCAAAATGTTGAACCAATTTTTCAAAAGATATAATCACACCACTCTCATAAAGATCATCGAATGTATTAACCCCCCTCGTGATCCACTCTGACCAACAAAAAGGGGACTTATTAATATGTAGTTTGGGGTTTAGCCATAGGCTCGAGGCAACATTGAGATAAATATCAGAATCAAACACTCTGGACACTCTTGTCCACACTGAGTGCAGATGTGAAATAACGGGGTGTGATTTAACTTCTCTGGTTAGATTAATGGAAAGGCTTTGCAGTGGCAAAATAGGGGCAAGAACTTCTTGTTCAATGCAGAACCAGGGAGGGGCTCTCTCAGGTGGAAGTGACCAATGAGCCAAATGTCTGAGACCAAACGCATAATAATAAAACAGAATCTTGGGTAGGCCTAGCCCACCCTTGTCAATCGGCCTATGTAACTTATTGAAATTTAACCTGGGACGCCTACCATTCCAAATAAAAGACTTCGTTATACTCTCAAATTGCTTGAAATAAGAAAGAGGGACATCTATAGGGAGAGACTGTAGCCGGTAATTGAATTTTGAAATACAACTAATTTTAATAACATTAACCTTCCCGATCATAGATAAATGTAAAGAAGACCACCTGTCTACATCACTCGAAAACCTTTTTATTAATGGGTCAACATTAACACTAACTAAGTCGGACAAATTTTTTGGAAGTAAAATACCCAAATACTTAATGCCTTGTTTGGGCTGTTTGTCTTGTTGTTGAAGAGAGCTTCCAAGGTGATAATCAGCACACAAGAACTATTAGTTAGAATGTTAACAGATACAGATATCACAGATAACAGATATCAAAACTTTTCAACAAATATAAATACCAAAATTTCAAAAATGTACAGTCATTTTTGTGTGCTGATCATCTGAGCCAATTTTGGTAAGTTTTTAAAACATTTTATTTTTTACAAAAGGGACCTAGAGGACATGCTATGAATTATCTCCAACAAATTTTGCGCCAATATATAAAATATTTGAAAAGATATTACAATATATGACAAATTTCAAAATGGCATTCATTATGATTGATCAAAGTATGACCGAGATACAGCCTCTGGTCCAATTTTGGGTTAACATATTTACATTTGCAACAACATAACTTTTGAACATATATGAATATCAAAATTCTTTTCTTTTGTGTGGCTCTGTCCAATGATCATGTGAGACAATTCTGGTAAGAATTGGACAAAATTTGAATGAGGAATTGCAAAAAAACTTAATACTGTACATTTCAAAATGGTGACTACTGTGATTAGTGGAGTCTTAATGTAAGATATGCATTGTGATCAGGATGAGGAGAGTAATCTGATGAACTAAACTTATTTTGTCTAGGGCAAAGTATTCAACAATTATAACCATTTGAAAAGTGGTTTTTGATCCAGTGTTGGCGCTATAGATCTGGTCCTAGAGAGCCCATAATTGGTCCAGATACTATTCATGATCATGTGTATGAGTGTACCAAATTTCATAATTTTCCTTCTTACAGTTCATATGGCTGCCATACACTCCCATTGTGGAAGAGATAAAGAAGAAGAAGAAGAAGAAGAAGATAAGGGATTCAGTCCTTTATGTCCTGAATGACCTTCCGATAAAGAATTCAGAATAGGATTACAATTTAAAATTTTGGCGTCTGCAGCGAACTGTCTGCATGTGCATTCCCATTAAAGTCTAATCTGAGTAACTCCACCCTTCCTGTCTGCTCCACTGCGGCGGTTTTCAGCTTTCGGGAAGAGCAGGAGGATCCGCGACTCAGTTCTGCGCTCATACTGCTTTTGCAGCTGCTTGGGCAGCGGGGGGAGGCGCAGCTGTTCATAGAACAGCCAGGCCGAGGAGTCAGTCACATTCTTGGCTGGGATTCAATGACTCAACCAGACACAAACAAATAGAGAGAGAGTTGAACTGTGCACCAAACGTTTTTATACCAGGTACTTAGTGCCGTCCTGTTTTTCCACTGGAATAAGATTTCGTTGTCGAAGTGAATGCTTTTTTTGGTCCCGGTTTCAGTACGCGGTGGGACTACTTATTGTTTTAATATGAAGCAGTCGCTGGAAAGGGAAAAATTTACCGACTCCGTGGCGCTTTTAGCTTTTGAAAGTGACACGAAGCTCCAGACTTCCTACAGACTTTTCTGAATATTTCCGTTGAGCTTCGTTGGCGTTTTTGTTTGAACTGATAGGAAAAGTTTGAGCTTTTTTTTTTTTCCTTCTGTACTAGCGCTCACAACAATAGAGAACATGGAGGCATTGTCAAGCTTCCGACCTCATGCGGGACTTCAGCAAACTCTAAAGCAGTTCCACTTGAGCTCTATGAGCTCGCTCGGCGGCCCGGCGGCTTTTTCGGCTCGCTGGCAGCACGACACGCCTTTCGACAAGCAGGGGAAGAAGAACACAGACCTGCCGCTGTTGCCTAGTCTGAGGATCCAGGCGCCGTCGGTCCTGCCCGGGCCGCTGCTCGTCGCTGCGGATCGCTCCACGGAGCGCTGCGAGACCGTGCTGGAGCGAGAGACCATTTCGTGCTTCGTGGTGGGCGGCGAGAAGCGCCTGTGTTTGCCGCAGATCCTGAACAGCGTGCTGCGAGACTTCAGCCTTCAGCAAATCAACGCTGTTTGCGATGAGCTGCACATCTACTGCTCGAGGTGCACGGCTGAGCAACTAGAGATTCTGAAAATCATGGGCATCTTGCCTTTCTCGGCACCTTCGTGCGGACTCATTACGCAAACAGACGCCGAGCGCCTGTGCAACTCCTTACTGCACGGCGGTGCACTACCACCGCGCCCCGACAAGGAGCTCGCGTGTTCCTCCTCCTCCTCCACCACCGAGCTCGAGTACACCGACCGGGCCTTTAAGGTGTACCACGAGTGTTTCGGCAAGTGCAAGGGTCTGTTCATGCCCGAGCTGTACACAAGTCCGCACGCGGCGTGTATTCAGTGCCTGGACTGCAGACTCATATTCCCCACGCAAAAGTTCGTGGTGCACAGCCATAAGCGCTTGGAGAACCGGACATGCCATTGGGGTTTCGACTCCTCCAACTGGAGGGCCTACATCCTTTTGGATCAAGATTACGCTGAGAAAGAGGAGAAGGCCACACTGCAGCAGTTTCTCAACGAATTAAAGGGGAAATATGACCTCGGGAACAAGCACAAGAGCTTATCTTTCAGGGTAAGTTGAATGACATGAATTGACTTAGATTCGTGTTTGTGTTGTAAGGACTACTGCAGTTTTATTTATTTATTTTTCTTTACAGTGTTTTTACATGGTCACTTACAATTCCATGCAGAAATTTTGAATCCCCGTAGGACAAAACGAAAATAAAGCACTGACATTTTCACCAAAAGGGATTTAGTGTGTTAGGTTTCACAGCTGTTCCTTCATTATCATGAGTAACACAAATAGTCAAATTGTGTAACGATATGAATAGTGGAAGGATTTTTAAAAACCCAGTCAAAAATTGCATCTCAGTTTCTGACTCTCATATAAATATTCTGTAATTTGTATGGCAACCTTTTGGTTTTATAACTAACAAAGCTTTTTCCATATCTTCTGAATAGCTTTTGAAACGTCTTGGTTGTAATATTTGCCATATTTTTTTCTGATGTTAATTGTTCTAACTGCCTTTAGGTAACCAGGTGTGGAGCATGGTAAACCTTCATCTCAAACTGTTTTTCTCTTTATTTTGAATTACATTTTAGATTGTTGTCCTATCATGGGTTAAACTCAGATTGGAATTCTATTTTATTTATATATATATATATATATATATATATATATATATATATATATATATATATATATATATATATATATATAATGTCAGCACATTTTAATTATATTTGTATTATTTAAATATAAACTTTCTAGCTGATAGTTCTCAGGTTTTTATTATGTACATGTAATGGTCAGATTTTGAAACTCACACTTGACTTGAACTAGAACTTTTATACTGGAATAAAAATATGCTGAGACACTAGGCCACCAGGTCCTTTTGTTTGCAGTCAGGAGTTCATTGGTTGACTGTCTCCCATTCTCAAGGGCATCTGCATATGACATGAGTTTTGGAGATGTGTACTATGACAGCTATAGACAGGGAGGGTATAGACAAAAAGCCAATATTGAGCTCCTGTTTGGATGGGGAATGAGAGAGCAATTTTGTGTGGGGTGTGGAACACTTTGTGGGTATATTATGTTGGGGGCAGGGAGGGATAGAGGTCATCACCCAAAAGCAGTGGTTCCTAGAGTCACTGCTGGCCTGCGGGTGTACCTATATGTGAGCAACTTTTACAGCAGACTGCAGATGCCAGGAACAGACAGTAGTAGAGAGACACTGCTGTGTCTCCACATGGCAGCTGTGGAGTGTGACAATACTACGGAAACTACACACCTGTATATGTGTTGTCTCACCATGTGTTACCATATTGTATCTCCAGTAAGCCTAGCGTAGCTAACGGAGGCAAAAACCGAACTATGTAGTAAGATCAAATTTTAGAGAAATGCTTATTTATGGTAAGACAATTGATATTACCCCATATGAGTCAATCTGTTAAAGTTTCACTTTCTTGCCCTAAATTGTGTGTTTATAGGAAAATTAGCTTCTATTCTGCATTAAGGTCTAATAAAAGAGCCACATAGCATCACTGTTTTTGTAAAACTGCATAATGACAGTCTCCATTTAACAGTTTTTCTCTTTTTAACCATTATGACATTCTAGCTGATTCCTTATGAGCCATTCTTTCCATTCTTCCTGCTTGATTTGAATACATTATATACTGAATGATCCAAGAGAATAAGGTATTATAAGGAAAGTGTTTCTTGTGGTTCATTGTCGGAAGTGTCCCAGTAGGTAAGCCATATCCCAGGGGAGCAGCGTACCTGTTCATCTGTGTATCATTCTGATTGAGAGCTGTTCTAAAAGAGCAGACAGGGCTGCTAGCGACTTGTTCTGGTTCATGTACCAAGGTAACAAAGGCCCTGTTCATACTTGGTATGAACATCCATCTCGTGTGATCAGATTGCGAGTGGACAGCTAACACCGTTCACACCTGGTATTTTCAAGTGTCAGGAGTGCATCTTCATTAACCACTTGTGATTGCATTTTGTCAGTAGCAGGGCTGCCAATTCTGGAAAAAAAAAAAACCTGTCACTTCAAAATCAGACTATATACAGTGCTGTAAAAAAGTATTTTCCTGATTTCTTCTGTTTTTGTGTACCTTTCCTAAGAAATAGTTTTATATCTTCAAATGAAATGCAACATGAAACAAAGGCAACCTGAGTAAACATACAATAGCTTAAAAAAAATTTATTGAAGCCCAAAAAAAGAGTTATCCAACCCTTATTACCCATGTGAAAAACTAATTGCCTTAAACTTAAAATCTGGTTGTGCCACCTTTAGCAGCAATAACTGCAGCCAAGCATTTCCGATAACTGGAGATCAGTCCTTCAACAGCACTATGGTGGAATTTTGGCCCACTCTTCTTTGCAGAACTGCTTTAGTTCAGCCACACTGGAGGGTTTTCGAGCATGAACTACCCGTTTAAAGATCTGCCACAACATCTCAATTGGTTCAAGTCACACTTCCACCACTTTGCTTGATTGTAGGCATGTTCTTTTAGTGGAATTCCATGTTTTGGTATGTTCCAGATGTAACAGGACCGCTGTCTTCCAAACAGTTCCACTTTTGACTCATCTGTGCACTAAACAGTCTCCCAAAAGTTTTGAGGATTATCAAGGTGTATTTTGGCAAAATTCAGACGAGCCTTAATGTTCTTCTGGGTTAACACTTCCATGGATGCTGTTTTTGCCCAGTTTCTTCGATAGTTGAGTTACCTGCTACATTTATTGATGAGAGGCCTGTAGTTACTTTGATGTTGTCCTAGGCTCTTTTGTGACTTCCTGGATGACACCTTCTTCCTCATCATTTCTGGATTTATTTATTTATTTATTTCAAATTTGGCATAGTGTACTGGGTAAGACCTTTTTAATGAACTTCATGCTGTTGACAAAGTTCTATTTAAGTGTTGATTTGATTGAACAGGGTTTGCAGTAATCAGGCCTGGTTGTGTCTAGTCCAGCTGAACCCTATTAGGAATGCAGTTTCATAAATTTGGGGAATTAGTAAATACAAGGGCAAATACATTTTCACACAGGCCTAGTTGGTATTGGATAACTTTTTTTGCTTCAATAAATAACTATCGTTTAAAAACTGTATTTTGTGTTTACTCAGGTTGCCTTTGTTGTACATAGATTTTGTTTTAATTTCTGAAACAATTTAATAAAAGATGTACACAAAAACAGAAGAAATCAGGATGGGGCAAATACTTTTTCACAACACTAGCCAATACCAAAACCCAAAGTATTTATATCTAGCTGTGAGATGTTTACTTGTACTGTCATCTGGCTGTGCCACATTTTATGTAACCATTGCTTCGCTAATCAAGTTTCTTCTGCTTTTAACAACAATAATAATTTTTAAAAAACAGAAGGATGAAGGTAAAAATAGAAATAAAACATGAGTTGCATACTTAAATTTAGTGGCTGTGTGGTGAGAATAAAGGTGTATGCTATTTGAGAATTAAAAATCAGTATATAGAGAACATTTTATGATTCCTGAACATGAACAACAGACATGGTTCAAGTTCAGGAGTTTCATGTCAGGCTTGCTGGCTATTTCTGCACCAGCTCAACTGCTTTAATACATCTTGGTGGCTCATAAGTGCAAAACATATTAACAAACCAAAATGCAACAGCAAATATGGAAAAACAACAGCAAATTCAGAAATATGGCTGCATTGGGAAACCAATAAACATTTCTGATTGGAGACTATCAGAAGAAAAAAGAATTAAATGTCGAAGCTGTAGACAAAAAAAAAATCACATGTATGAATATCATGACCGAACAGCATGAAAAGGAGCTTGAGTCAGCATGGAAATCACAAACCTGGTAACACTGGTGATTAGGTGAAACTAGCAACACTGCTTATTTTGATGTCTGCATCGGGATGCATTGGCACTCACACTAAAATTGTACTGTGGCAACATGTATCTTAGACCACCTTCACAAGTGGTTCGAGTTCTCATCTCACAAGATGCATTTGGCTCAGTTCACATGTTCACGTTGTCCACTTGGGATCTGATCAGACTTCAGGTATTAATATCTGAAGTGAAAGTCACGCGATTTGACTAGATTTTTAGCTGCTTTACTTAAAAGATCCTTAAAACAAAATGTATATCTACACACTTTTTAAATTTTTAGGGTTTTCTGATTAATAATCCGATTAATTGAATATCTGTATTATATTATCACATGAATGGATGTGCCACTTTGTCTCCAGTGATACTATGTCTGGCCTGCTGCACCAGTGGGCAGATTGTTTGGAAAATGTGGTGGATAGACACTCGGTAAGAAAAGCTGATTCAGTCATTGGGCCCTTGATGTGTAGTCAAGCGGCCATAAGATGGGACCTCTCCCATCCCCCAACTTTCAGATTGGCCAACGAATGTGGCCTTTTGGCCCTCCAACTGGACAGATGTTCCTCAGGGAAAAGACATAAAAATGTCAAATAAATTGCAGGCAAAATATTCACCACAAACCACATCACCCCTTGCCTCAGGTGTGGCAATTTTAACCAATCTGCAGATGTCATTGAACAATTAAGTTTGGCACTGACCCAGGCACTTTGCAATATGCCATTAGGAAAACTTCAAGGCTGTGTCCAAATATCCCTACTAATCTACTATACAGTAGGCAAATAGCAGTACACCAAAGGAGTAGTAGGTTACACACAATTCAGCTTTGTATTTTCATGGCATACATTTCAAATGTGTTCAGTGTATCCTGCTGAAGCAAGTAACAATCGTATGCATATAATTGAGCTTTTAAGTGTATAATACATGTGTATAATAATAAATGTATAATATGATGAATTCCACTTCATCATATTAGCATTCAGCCTGAGACCAAACAGCTGTCTAGCTCTAGATCCACATTTGATGGGCATCTGAAGTGGAGCAGAGGTGCTGAAAGCTTGTCAGGTTTTTTTTTGTGTTTTTTTTTGGGGGGGGGGGGGTTGATGTGGGGGATGGTTTGCATTATATTGAGCTCACTGCTTCTCATCTCCATCTGTCTGCTGACCTTTCCCATGTGGGCTGTGCAATTTCCACCAGCCACATTTGGTCTTTCTGCCTCTGCTGAACACCAAGGTTGTTCGCTGGTTCCACTACCTACTGTCCCTACTGCTAATATTACTGCTGTACCAAGCCTCTCAACAGACCCACATAACATTCTGATTTGCAACCAAATGCATGCCCGCTCAGCCGAATAGGTTGTGATTTATTTTTGCCTGCCTCCTTGCTGAGCATCTCAATTTTAATACTGCCAATTGATGGCTCAACGGCTCCTCCGGGATGCCTTTCATCCCATCCCTGTTGGGGAAGGACACGAGAGGGTGAGCATCTCTCAGAGGTTGTGCCCTCTATTCTCTGCTGCCTGACCTCTTGTTGAAGGGTGTCAGCTGGAGCTCTCTGCTGCCTGATGTGGGGGTAAGGACCTGCTGTCCCCTTTGTCTCCAACAAATCCTGACAACATGAACCGTGTTGGTGCTTCCCATTGTCTGGTCCTACTGTGTCAGCCAAAACTTCACCCCACATGCCTGGGAATTCTTTGATTTTTGTCTATCCTTGTTGGAACATGTGTTCATGATTGAATGCATTTTATTAGGTCAAGAACTTCAGCTAATGTTCATATAAAACATCGGTACCAGATGCGCTGGTTTGAGTATTTCAGAAACTGCCGATCTTCTGGGATTTTCACGTGCAATGGTCTCTCGAGTTTACACAGAATGGTGCTGAAAACAAAAAATATCCCATGAGCAGAGGGCCTGCAGGCTGAAACACCTCGTTGATGAGAGAGATCATAGGAGAATGACCAAACTGGTCTGACTGGACTAGAGGAAGGATATCGTAACTCAAATAAACACTCTTGAATAAGCACAAGAATGTGAGGCCATCATGGGCATGGACTCACTGAAATTGGACAGTAGAAGACCAGGTGATATTTTTTTTTCTGATCATCTGTCCAGTCTGGGTGAGCTTGTGCCCATGATAGCCTCAGATTCCTGTTTGTGGCTGACAGGAGTGAAACAGTCTTCTGCTGTTGTAGCCCATCCACCTCAGGGTTGTAAAGAGTGATTATTTGAGTTACTATATCCTTCCTGGCAGCTCGAACCAATCTGGCTATTTTCCTCTGACCTCTCTTATTAACAAGACATTTCCACCCACAGAACTGTGCTCACTCAATGTTTTTTGTTTTACACATTGTTCTGTGTAAATTCTAGAGACTGTTGTGTGTGAAATTCCCAGGAGATTAGCAGTTTATAAAATACTCAAACCAGCCCTTCTGGTACCATCATCTGTGCCACATTCAAAGTCGCAGAGATCACACTTTCTTCGTTCTGATGTTTGATATGAACTGAAGCCCTTGACCTGTATCTCCATGATTTTTTTTCTTCTTCTTGACAATCCATGATTATGCTTCTGCTGCACAAAAGGGTGTCTTCATTTTCCTCACTAGACCAAAATAGGAAAATGTCAGTCTGTACAGGATTTCTTTTTTTCTTTTGCAGTGAACAACGGTCGATTTTGCAACATCTTTTTTCAAACTTTGCGATGTAAGTTGCAATTCTTTTGTGCTTTTTTTTTTTCCCCTTCAGAAAACTACTTGAATTGCTGATATTGCAATTGCACAAAATTGCTTTGCACAGTCTTTTGCAGTGATGTTTGTTGGTAAATGAGACCTTTTAGCTGTACTCATGTTTGATGCATGTGACTCGAAGAGGGCTTTGGCTGAATTCACGTTGTGATGACATCATATGCTGCGTCTTGGCCAAAATTTGTGGAAAATCTCTGGTAACTTTTAAAAATCGCAAGCTCCTTGGAATATTGCGGAGTTTCCTTGATTTTGTGTTAATGTCTGTGATCACAAAACCCTGGAGGGACTGAAATGTGTGCAGACCAGAATGTTACAGGAAGCTACAAGGCTTTGGCCATAATTACAAGAGTCTGAGAATTTTCCTCTACTGTGTTCTAGTTGCTGCTTTATATACCTTCAGTCTTTTTCTTAGTGGAAATTTCTACTGTCCTGTGTTATTGCTGGCTTTCTAGGTCATAATTAAGATTGTTATGTTGTACTGTTGAGATAAACATTTGGGTTAGGTTAGACAGTTTTTGCATGTCATGTGACAAAGCAGCAAGTTGCTCTTGCCAACGAACTGCCCAGTGGCCAGCCCAAAACTACTATGAGGGTTTGCTTACACAAAATGAAGTGAAATGCTAAATGTTAAAATGTCACTGGCCAAAATGGGCTCACAAACACTGAGTAGGGGTGATATTAATGCCTTTTATTGATTTAAGAATAAACTGGTTACTTGCTAATTATTATGGCTTCATGGCATCACAGTCAGTAATGCTAAATAATATTTTCAATAGTGTATAATAGTTTAAATATTATATTCACTGCTTTAATGTGCACTTCTTGGATTTGAAGTGTGATGTAAAACAGATCGTCTACTTAGCCTGAGCTCTCTCTATCTCATGAAAAGAGTGTTTTTGTGTTTTTAAGCAGTCTGTGGCCTCTCGTTCACTCCTGGGAGGCATGCAGACAGCTCCCACTCCATGCCCAAGCTGCATTAGCCACTAAACTTCTGTGATTGGAGAGGCAATATAGTTGCTAAGCAAAGCTGCTCTTTCTGTGCTAAATAAGAACTCAGTGCTTTCTGGCTGGTGGGTTGAGGGGAGTGAGCCAGTTTTCTCCCTTTTCCTCTCCCTCTCTTGCTCGCTGTCTTTCTTTATAGCTCTCTCCTGTGCTTTTGGTTCCTCTCTTCACTACTCTTCCTTGCTCTCTTTCATTCTCCCAGTCTTGTTTTTGCTCTCTGTGAGAGGCACCTTCACATATACTCTCTCAGCAATAGACACACTTGCACACAGTGAAGGCCTGCAAAAAAACAGGAGAAATTGTGACCTGATCCACAGCTTCCATTTCCTTACACAAGAGAGCTGTCTGAATGAAATGAGTGTTTCTTTAGTTTTGAGAGAAACTGGTGAGGAATTTTTTTTTTCCCCCCTTTTTCTTTCCCCTGCACAACCTCTTACAGCATCTGAGGTTGAAGGCTGATTCACTCCTGCAGACCTCAGACAGCTGGCAAGGCCTCCATTTTCCACTCACTGTGATAGTCCACTACAACATGGTGTTTCAGAGCTCACTCAGCAAGATGGCTGTTCTGGAAAGCAGAAGTAACCTGCAGGAGGGCATGTTAGATTCTCTACATTATATCTTTTGGAAAGAGATGTTGTCATGATGTCATGTTGATGGGTTCCATCATTTCATTCTTTTTTTATTAACATGTTTTTATTTTTATATAAAGTAAATTGGGTTAGGGTTGTTCTTATTAAGCAGTGATCTGATTATTAATATTGCTGTATGGTTTGTATTGGGTGAAAAGAAATGGGAGAAAAGTTCAAATACTTTCTAATTTTGTTTAAACACAAGAGAATGCCCTTTACTATTTAAAAAAGAAAAGAAAAATTATGTACTATGTTTATATCTCATCTGTCTGCTTGAACCCCTTCCATTCTCTAATTTGTGCTGGAACTCACATGCTCAATGCTGGCAAACCTTTTGAGCATTTTGACATGAACCTAATGTTATTATTGTATTCTTTAGTGTAGTAGTGCCTATCTCTGCCTCAACTTCCAGGTTTTGGATTCAGAATTCAAGGTTTTGTATCATTGTCATGTTTTTATGTTAACGCAATATCCATCTGTTAGATCTTTTCTGTTTACCAGAAAAGATTAAAAAAAAAAAAGTGGTTGGCAATTGTGGGTAAAAAAAAATGTGTGTGTGTGTGTGTGTATATATATAATGTGTGTGTGTTTGTATATGTGTATATATTATATATTTATATATATATATATATATATATATATATATATATATATATATATATATATATATGTATATGTATATATATATATATAATACACACATGCACAAGTTTGCATTGCATTTAGCTTTTATCTCATTATAACTAGCATTAGAATTTCCCCCAGTGTGTTTTCCTACAAACATCACATGAATTATATACTTTAGACATTTGGCTATATTCTTGTGAGTCAGACTTTTAAGTTTTCTAACTAAACATGGCAAGTAGCTGCCTACTTTCAAGGGAAGACTGACATTTTAAACGTCCAACCATGTTTATTTGCCAACTGTTTCAATGGATCAAAAGACATGAAATGCTCAGTAAGCTTTGAGTGGAGCATCTGCAACCCTCAGCAGCCCACACCCAAATATCTGCCCCAAAATAGTTTAGTCCTCAAATTAAAAGTTCATTCAAGTTACCTCAACAGGGTGTTCTCCCAGTAATTAAAACGTGAAATCTCTGCAGAGAAAAAGGTCTGTAGACATGTTTAGGTTAGGTTAGATTTTTCTGTCTTTGTAAAGTGACCATTTAAATACACACCAAATTCCTGCTGCTGGAGTTGTGGCAGTGCTGTCTGGCACAGAATCCTGTATCTGCACAGTCCTGCATGATTGTGCACCATGGAACATACATAATAAATACCATCTCCACCTTTATTTGGCACTTCAAACATTTGATTTTCATATCTGTCGAGCTCTCTTGTTTCTTTTATCTTTATTTAAATGACGTGATGTGCTTTTACACTCATGCCATCTCTAATTACTCACAGTTTCATGTTTTTTCTCAGTCTCTCACTTAAGTCTGTCTTATTCCTTCATTCCCTCTGGTCTCTAATTCTCTTTCTGCATTTTCTGCATGGAGGAAGTGGACATGGATAGTGGCTGCTGAGGTGTTTCTGTGTTACCTCACCCAACAGAGCCAGGAACACTGTCGGGACCCAGTTAAGTCCCTCAACTAAGCAGTCCCACATCTCAGCATCTCAATCGTGTTAGAAAGCCAGTCTCCATTTATGTATAGTTCTCTAGCAGCCAGAGCCCATGGCAGAGCAGGGACTGAAAAAGTATCCTGACATAGCCCTACCTGTTGCAGACTAACAACTGCAGTCCAGGAAGGAAGGGGAAACCAACTTACAGTCTCAAACAGCCCTAAACTGCTTTTCAGCTTATTACAAATTTGGTTATCACCTCCCTATTTGGCATCAGCACTACTGCCCATTAAGGTGCTGGATCCAATTAAATAAGCCCCTGCCCTTGAAACAAGAGGTCAGAAATTTGATTTACTTCCCAGCCACTAAAAAAGAGCAATCGTATAAATCACCTGCTGTGTTTGGCAAGGTATCAAGGCATGTGTTAAAAATCAAATGCAAGTGAGCAGAAAAAAACAGGGAAGCGGTAAATGGGGTGTGGAATGTAAGATTACAGTACAATGTGTCTGACAGCAGTGCTTTTTATAATGGATTTCACAGCCTCACCAACATTCTGTATTAAACCACAAGTTGGTAGGTTTCAAGATCCTCTTGGCAATCGTATAGAGTAAAAACAGCTCTGGCAGTAGCGCTTATCTAATTGCACATTGTCAGAACATCCAGATTAAAGCAACACAAGACGGCTATGATTGGAATGTCTGGGTCAAACAGCAAAAGCGGGAGTTTTGACCACACCAGAAAGAAGCAGAGCCATGCAGACCAGAGGATCATCCTGACTGAGTAACTGTGCAGCTGTGGTTCAGCTGGTCTCAACTGTACAGGTCACCGATTAGTCACCCTATTATCAAGCCTGCTCCCTAATTTATCTCTTTGTTGTGACGCAGCTTGCAGTAAATGCAGTGAAAGGCCTTTACTGAATGCAATGGGTGGAAATGTGCTTTTGTATGGCTGGCAGGTGCTCTGGAGCTTATAGTGACATTTGCATTTGATCATTTAACCGGAGGGGAAGGGGGGTCTGGGTGGTCTTTTAATGCTTCTCCACTGAATAGTGCAGCTCACCGCAGCTTGGCAACAAATGCAAACTCGGTACTATCGATATACTGGACCAGGGCTCTACTGTAACAATTTCTTTTAGGAGCACTTGTGCTCCTAATTACAAAAATTTAGGAGCACAGTCAAATATTCCTTTTTTTTTTTTTTTTTTTTTTTTTTTTAAAAAGAGATGGTAACATTAATGTGCCACAATATAACACACAAGTAGGCATGAGAAAACTTGAGCTTGTCAATTATGACAGAATTTAGGAACATAAGTGTGAGCCATGACGCATTAATTTACCTTCTGATAAATTAAATGTAATATTTTCAGTTAATTTTATAGGCTGTATGCAAAAAACAACCGTTAACCTGTTCAACCTTCCACCTAAACAAATACAATAAACATCAATGTTCAGTTTTTGAAGTCTGCTCCTCTTAAATATATTTAAAGCTACACTATTAGACATTTTCCACTGTCATCGTTCTGGGTTGGAGTCAGTTCTCGAACCGCTCTGCGTATATTGTGTATATATCTGAATAATCTCATATAGGATGTGATTGGGTGAGTTCATTTACCCATCAGATGCAAAGAGCTTTAGTGTAATGGTGTTCATTACTGATGCACCAATCAGGATTTTTACAGCCGAAATCGATCCAGATACCAATCTTTTTTTGTTTAAGCTTTAATCCCGAGGTCATAAACAGTTAAATGTAAGCTCTCTGCTCATGGTCACTGTTAACTGAATTAAAATAATAGCAATGAGGAATACTGTTGGTTAATTGATAAGTAAGCAGCATAAAATATTTATTTTAAAATATCTTAAACAATAAAGAGTCCTAATTAAAAGTAGACTAACACAAGCATGATCCATATTAGGAAAAAGGCTAATAGCCTTGTAAGGAAATAGCAAACTAAGCTTAATGTCAAATTGATAATAAATGCAACCCATAGTAATTAAACATTATTTCATTTCACATTTTATTTATATTTTATCAAAAATATATATATTTTTTATATATTAAATTTATTTATAACTAAGCACATTCTCTCTTTACATTTTAGTAGTTTTTTTTTGTTTGTTTATCAGTTGTTTAGATCGGTTCCCCAGTACAGTGTTGCCATGTCTGCTGATAATATTTGCGTTTTTGGGGGGATAAAACAAAACATGGAAACTGGAGTTGACTTTTCTGGTGATATTTGGCAACCCTGAATTTAAATGAAGTGAATGTGCTATGAGTTGGTGTAGAGAGAGACAGCGTACTGCATGTTTGCAGACTGAACAGTTGCTACTCGATTATGATTGGTCAGGAATTATTTAATAAAGAAGTTTGAATTACACCCACCTTTTAGCGTTAGCATTATTATTAATTTACTCCGCCCGACGCCGCTGTGTCTACATGAGCAGGTTACAGTCGCGGGTTCAGGTCATTTTGCATGATCAATAAAAGATGGTGGTTTGTGAGATTGGGAAGTTGAGAGAAGCAGATGATGTACAGTGTTACTCTTCATCATAATGGCTTCTTTGCAGTATTTACAGTAAAAATACAGAAAGTATTCACAGCGCTTCACTTTTTCCACATTTTGTTATGTTACAGCTTTATTCCAAAATGGATTAAATTCATTATTTTCCTCAAAATTCTACAAACAATACCCCATAATGACATCGTGAAAGAAGTGTGTTTGAAATCTTTGCAAATTTATTAAAAATAAAAAACAAAAAATGCACATGTGTATAAGTATTCTCCAGCCTTTGCCATGACACTCAAAATTGAGCTCAGGTGCATCCTGTTTCCACTGATCATCCTTGAGATGTTTCTACAACTTGATTGGAGTCCACCTGTGGTAAATTCAGTTGATTGGACATGATTTGGAAAGGCACACACCTGTCTATATAAGGTCCCACAGTTAACAATGCATGTCAGAGCACAAACCAAGCCATGAAGTCCAAGGAATTGTCTGTAGACCTCCAAGACAGGATTGTATAGAGGCACAGATCTATATAGGATAAGTAAAAATAAAAATGCCATCAACCAAATGAAAATGTGCATCAGATACAACAGTATGCAACCAAATGAAAACAATTCAGGCGTATGCAGAAAAGGCAATAACAGTGTTTACAGGAGGAGAGCCGCAGCCAAATCACCCAATAGAGCGGTGACGTAATTTAGTACCGAAACCCAGAAGTTAGCATCACACAGGTTCCCTCGACAAAAACCCAGTAGGATTTTCACATAGGCTTTTGGATTATTGCAGTGAATTAGCTCTGTGATCAACAAAAGCTTACAATACTATAATGTTTTGTCCAAGATAATTTTCACAAATGAACACAACTTTTATGAAGTTTGAAGTAAACAAACTAGAAATAAACAGCTAACCATATGCTATAAACGAACTACACCACGGTCGCTCAACTTCAACGTCACCATCACCAAGCTTCAGACAACTTTTCCAAACTTGATTTAAAACATTTTCCATAATACAGATTTACTCTGTGGATGAATCTTAATCCACATTTTTTGGGGGGAATTGTGCACAACAAACCTGAACCAGTTTATCTGCAAAGTTTTTTCCTGTTCCGCATGATGTCGTTTAATGACCCCACAACCTCTATAGTGCCATTTAGGAACTTGCTGGTGTTATGATTCCCCTCGCGCAAGTGCTGGAGCACGCAGCGCGCTCTTTTACTGACAATCAGTGTGTTTACATGGACAACAATAATCCACTATTAACCCAATTAAGACAATACTCTGATTAAGAAACTACCATGTAAACAGCAATTTTTAATTACCTTAATCCAATTAAGGTCATACGCGAAGTAAACACAAATCGAATTAAGACATGTGGAGTACTCCTGTTTTAGTCGCATTATCGATGTGTATTCCAGACATGTAAACCCCTTAATCACATTATTAACGTCATGTGAGAGTTTTCACCGCATTTTGCGACAGGACACGATCACTCACGGCAGCGCTCAACCATTTTACGGCAAACGAGCGCACGGCTGCGTCCCAACCGCATACTTGCCTACTATAGGCCTATAGTAGGAGAAATACATGTATCTCGGCTACTATATAGACGGTAAGTACGCGGTTTGGGATGCAGCCCACGGCTTCAAGCAGTTGTCTATTTGCACGTACAGTATGACAAATAATTAACCGCACTTAAAGCGTTCGTAAAAAAAATTAAATAAACACCCAAAACTGTATGCTGATCATTAGTCTCAGCTGTTTTGTGTTCACCCTTAATTACATTGGTCATTTAAACCCCTCGTGTATCTTTATTTGATGCAAAATATTGCGTGAGTTTTCCATGTACCAAGCTTTTATTCATAGTTTTGATCCTGTTCTCGACCTCGTTGTTTGATTCTTGTTTAGTGTAGTTTATACCCGTTTGCCAATCACCTGACCTTTTGCCTGTTTTTGACCACGCTATTGTCTCACATTTTGGATTTGTCTGCCTCTCTTCAATAAAGCTCATATCTGCACTTGCATTCATCCTAAACTCTCATTACATGACAGTTAGCAACCGCCTTTTTCAATACACGTAAAAGCTTTAAAAAAAAATCAGGAGTGGGGTTTTACTGGCGTATTTTATGTCGTAGAATAAAACGTGAAAAATATTTTGAGCTTGTGTTCACCACAGACCTTATTTCAGGCTTTTAACCAAAATCCCATTTTAAAAAATCCTATTGACTTTTGGACGGAACCGGAAGGGCTAAACTGTTAACTCGTTTCGGGGTTTTGGCATTACAAAATGACGTCATCCTCGCCACTCTATGGTGACTGACTGTAAGTTTAGGAAGCGATTGATTTGATATGAAGCGGGGATTTCTATGAGCGGAGGACGAACTTTAAATGTCAATATCGCAGTTGATCATGTTCATGTAATCGTGGGCAGTCAAAATTGTAATCGAGATCGATATTCGATTAATTGTGCAGCTTTATCAGTGGGTAAATAAAAGAAAATGAATCTGAAACATTAAACTGCTTAAGTCATTGGAATTGCTGGCCTTTGACATCTACCAGATAAAGGACCTTTGAAAAGCTTGAGAAACTTTGGCAGACACACACTACATTAGCCTACCACTGAACATAGCCAGACAGAGACATAAATCTGAATGCTTCTCTGATTAATGTGTTTGAGCAGACTGTGTTTTGAGGGTACCTAGGCAAGAAAGGTACTTAGACTATCTGCTTTAGCAGTGCTGTTGGACAATGGCTGAGATACCCCAGAAACCTCAGGAACTCCACTTGAACCCTTATTCACAGGCCACTGTAAGGGCTCGAAGTAAATTCTTATGGCATTTTTTCTGTGCTTGGTTCTTGCTTTTAGTCTGCCCCACTCCCCTTCTCCATCTTCCTGTTCACATCTGGTGCACAGTCCTTGACTGCTTTTACTGTGCTGAGGTCATTCTCTTGTAGGCAAAATGGAAGTACATGAGTAGATCTGTTGGAGACATGTGTGGTGCACTCCATGCCACTTTAGCTGGGAGTTAATTCTGAAGAAATTTGATGAATCCCACATTTGTTTTTGAGAAAAGAAGCAGTGCTTTCTGGAACCTGCTCTCACTGGGGTTTAGTAAAGTTTTCAGTGTATTCAAATCGCAGTGTATTTGTTCTGAAATTCCAGCCAAGCCTCAGCCCATGTTAGCTTTCAGGAAAGCTCACTGTAAAAGTCGAGACAGCTGTGGCCAATGAAGTCTTCACATTCAGTAACAAAATCATGTACTACATATGGATAATGTAGCAGAAATTTCCTGGAATTCAAACAGCCACTCAGTTTTTGAGCATGAGCCAAAAAGGCATCTTTCAGAAATCTTCTGAGCTCCTAGCTAGATATTCTAGATATGCCTTTCTTTCTGCATTACTTTCTGTTTCTACTATGCCTCATATCTGTCTGTCTTTCCTTCTCATTTCTCACAATCATCCTCACTGTTTCTTCTTCCCTTTATTTCTGTCACTGTGCTAGAAAATACTGTAGAATATGAAATATGTACTGGAACACCCTCCCGCACCTGTCTTTCAAGCATCACGTCACACTGCGTTGTGGGATTGTTCTGGTATTTTAGTAGGATTGGTCTTTTTGTTTACATGCTACAGATACATTCTCTCTCTCTCTCTCACACACACACACTCCCTCTCTCTCTCTCTCTCTCTCTCTCTCTCTCTCTCTCTCTCACACACTCACACACACACACACTCTCTGCAAGAGCTGAAAGGGTTTGCTTTGTAATTAAAGTTTTTAGGACTTCTCAGGCTTAAAAAGCAAATAACAAGAGAAGATTGTACAGTAACAGAGGTATGCCAAGCAATGGCACATGGATAACTTATTTATGTCGTGAATCTATATGGACTCGGCAGACTGGCATAATGACCTGGATATGCTGCATCCTCTTACATTTTTCACATTTGGTGTGTGGTTGATCACCTAATTTTTTGAGCATGTAAAAATAAATAGATAAATAAAAATCTATGTGGGTTATTCCATCTCAAGTGGTCCAATACAGGTTGATGATGATGATAATAACAACAATAATAATAATAATAATAATAATAATAATAATAATAAGCATATTATTTTTATTTATTTATTTATTTTTAAAACTTGGTTTAACTATGAGGGCCATTTTTGTGCCATGGCACACAATAAATTTTGGTTATACAGGTGTTTACATAAACCTCAATATCTCAATTCAGGATGGTGCTAGCTCCTTCGAACATAAACTGATCTCTGTAGCACATTACCAGGTACATGAACATATATAAACATGTTGCATATTTTTGTTCCTTAGACTTAGAATTTAAGTCCACATGTAATGCTTCAGATTGCTCACAGTTCCATCTATCACAGGGTTCTTTAAATCTTCAGAGTTTAGCTCCAACCTCCAAAATCACTTGCCTGTAATTTTCTAGTAATCCTGAAAACCTTGGTTAGCTTGTTCCAAGTGTATTTGATTAGGGTTGGAGCTAAACTCTACAGGACAGTAGACCTTGGGGGCCAGATTTGTAGAACCAGGAGTGATCATGTTGGTACAAGTGTACAGTTGGGATGCATGACTAGATTTTATCCAAATATGGAATTGCAGTGTTCAGTTGGGTGTTTTACAAATAAACAGTGTCATAAACCGAACTGTGGTGGTGTTTCTCCTGTGATAAAATCAGCAAGTGACTTCTGAGCTGTGGTTTTGAAGAACCTGTGATAGTCTTGCTTCGCTGTTCATGCTTCATATAAAATGTAGTAACATTTTAGACCTCACTGACAAGCATAAGCTATTGTATGTATAATATTGATTATTATTTGTTATTCTTGTAATTTCAGTTAATTTATCAAAATGCATGAATAAAGTAGGCTTTTCTAATCTAAAACATAGTGCATATTGCTACTACAGAGGACTTATTTCTGTGAACAATTCAGGTTCGTATCTGGTCCCGCACCAGAGATATTCAACCTGAAAATAATGGGAATTTTTACAAAATTGCATTTCTCACCCCAATAAAAATGAGAAGTCTCAAACCTGAAATGTTCTGCATGCACACTTTACTTGCCCCTTAAAAAATTAAGACTTGGACTTGAACCCTTCCCATTATAAATTTAACCTAAAAGAGGAGCTTTGAGCAATATTGAGCATTACATTTGGACTTAGAACTTAAGTCTGTGGAACAAAAATGTGCAATATGTTTATGTATGTACATGTACCCTGTAATGTGCTCTAAAGATCAGTTTTTGTTCCAAGAATGTAGGGCCATCCTGAGCTGAGATATTGAGGTTTCCATAAACAGCTGTTTAACTAAAATTTGTTGTGTGCCACGACACAAAGATGACCATTGTGTTTAAACCAAGTAAAATGTCAAAAATTTTAAAAATAAATAAATACATGCATAAATTAAAGTAAGTAAAAAATTTTAATGGTGGTTTTGCATTGATTTTTCAGGTAATCACTCAAAAAATGAGATGGACTGACCCAAGCATATATGTTTAAGCATTAGTACGCATATATTTATTTATTTATGTATTTACAGGGGCAGTGCACATTAATGAACATGACTGTAAATGTGCCAGAATTAGCCAAATGGCTGTTTTTCATCTGTAGACCCTTGACAGAATGTTAAAGTATTCTGTGCACTTTATTATTCCATACTAGTAAAACATTCTAATAAAAAAGTAAAATATTATTTTGTTTTACAGTTAAATACACTTGCTGGTCATTTATTAAATATTACTTGATGTTTGTGCTATTTATTCCCTTTTCTATCAAAACTGTTTTAGACCAGACACACTGTGATTTAGCCTACCATATTTACAATAAAATCATAGTAGATAATGACAGAACACCTATATGAAATGACAATTTATGGTGGAGAAATGTTCGAAGGGGCCAGGATCACTATATCTCAGGAGTAGCAGAGAGAGATAGATTGAGAGATCGAGATTATTATTTATGCTTATTAATGTTTAAGAACAATGACTCTGGCAAGACTAGCTATGACAGCATAACTAAAAGGGAGAGCCAGAAGGTAATGCAGACATGAGGGTGCCCTGGTATACAAAGTGGCCACTCCACCATCAAATTTGGCTGGTCTGATTTGTTTTGTTATCATTTAATCAAATGTAGAGTTCGCTGTAGAATGTAGAACTATTAAGTTTTTTAAAAAAATAATAAAAATTCTCTATAATTTTTATAGAGAAAAATAGCAATATACCTTAGATTTACCTTAGTCTACAGTATTGAGATTCAACTTCAAAATAGTATGTATATATAGCCATTGTGTAAATACCGCAAATAGTCCTTGTGCAAAGTAATATATAGTCCTTGTACAAGTAGTTTTCCTAAGCCTGCTGGTGCGACAATCAGTCTTTCATAGTGCCTCCCTGAGGTGAGAAGGGTAAATGGTTCGTGATTGTGATGAGAGGGGTCCTTGATGATGTCTCTCACCCACAGACAGCGTTTACTGTGGATTGCTGTAATTGTTGGGAGCTGGACACAAATATTTTGAACAGTTTTCACCACTCACTGGAGAATATTCTTGTTGGCGACTGAGTAGTTGCTGTACCACACTGAGATGCAGTTTGTCAGAATGCTCTCAATGGTATAGTGATAAAAGTTCACCGTTCTCTGTACCGATATGTAAGCCTTCTTCAGTATCAGTACATTATGTGCCTCAAATCAGTTATGCAATAACTTTGTAAATTCGAACTGAAAAATTTAAGAATGTCCGCAAATACATTTCTAGCTGTCTATTGCCATCTGCTCTATCAGTATGTTCACCTAGCTTTTCAGGTACTTCTTTTTCTAAATTTTCTTTACTAAATCATGAGTAACTTTGTAGCCAGGTATCATGTATGAAAGCCATCACTTGCATTCTTGATCCTCTGCCTTCAAGTTCCTTTAAAATCTTGTTTTGGCTCCTTGTGTCCGGGTGTTCTCAGCAAATGTTATTGTTCCAGCAGCATTAAAAACTTCTGCTGTAACAAAAGCAAAAGACTGATTTCAACTATTTAAATAATGTTTGTCCTATTTCTAATCTCCCATTTTTGGCTACAATTTAAGAGTATGTTGTTGTTTCACAACTGCTGTTGCTGAAAGGCTGATCATAACTCTTTTTTTTTTTTTTTTCCTCACATCGACAACTATAATGCACTTCTCCTCTGAGTTTCTAGATCCACATACAATAAACTGCAAAATAAGGCAGCTAGGATCTTGACTGGTACTAGAGTATGTGATCACATAGCCCCTATTTTAGAGTGCTTGCACTGGCTAGTTGATTTTAAAATCCTTATCCTGACATATAAGCACTGCGTGGTCTGGCTCCACAGTATTTGGCTGAGCTCTTAACTTTGCACTTACCAAATTGTAATTTTTATGTGTGTGTGTGTATGTGTGTATATATATATATATATATATATATATATATATATATATATATATATATATATATATATATATATATATATATATATATATATATATATGTGTGTGTGTGTATATATATTATAGTATTTATGCATTGCCTTTTATGGATGCACAAAAAGCACTGAATAAATCTACAGTCCTAAATTAATGATAAAAACTCCCTTTCACTGCACCTCATGGTTCTGTTACTCACTGCCTTTAGGCATATTGTTTTTCTTTTGATCATAGTGTTCTAATTAGACATTTACAGATCTTTCTTGTGCTCCCACTGCGAGTGGGGAGCAACGCAGCCTCGTTACTAACAGATCACTGCAGTTATAATATAATGACAATAAACTTAAATTAAACTAAACCTCTTAAGCAACTTGCACCAGTTTCACCAAGCCCTTGCACACAGTGGAGCATTTTGGATACAAACCTAAGTTTGTGCATGTGCATCACTGTCTTGCTTTCCTGCTACACAAACTATGTTTTGTGAAGTTATATCTTCTCTGCGGTGTTTCATATAAAATGCTCCCTTGCCTTAGAGGACTTGGAGGTTACACACTTTCTTCCTCAGTCACTTGATGATTTCGCGTCCGTCTGATGGTGACTGAAGTCATGTTGGGGAAAAAAAGGTTACATTGACAAACAGTAAACTGAAGAAAGTCATTGTCTGTGACTCTGGGTATCTGCTAAAGCTAATTAAATGTTGTGTGACATTTAATTTGACTCTCTGAATTATCTTTTGTTTATTTTATCCATCAATGCAACACTTGAACTTCTCTACCACTCATAGGTTTTTGCGAATTATCATTTAATTTGTATATAAATTTAAAATAAAATCCATCAATGAACAATCGTGATATTTGAGAATGCCCACGATTAACTAAATTGGTTCATTTTAAAATATCTCATTTGAATATGTTTTGATACATTTAACAAAAAAACATTTTAAACATTTTTAAAACTTTCCCACTGACCCCCTGCAATTACACCCCTGACCACTAGGGGTCCGCGGACGGCAGAGTACATAGTACTTAGTGCTTAAGTGTATAGTACGTCATTTGGTACACAACTTTAGTATTTACTCTCCGAAGCATGTTTTCGGAACCGAAGTAACACAATGAGTAAATGTACCGCGCGCAGACCAACTAATCAATAATGATTCGTTGACAACGATTTTCATAATCGATTACTATCGATTTTATCTATTAGTTGTTGCATCTCTAGTTGTAAAGCACTTTGAGAAAGCAACTGTTAAAGGTGCTAAACAAAATAAAGTTGTTATTGTTTATTATTATTATTATTATTATTATTATTATTATTATTATTATTTAGTTGTTCAGACTGTCAGGAAGGGAGGCATCACGGGTGGCATCATGGGTGGCATCACGGGTGAACGCTGGATGGTTTGTAGTCTGTGAGGATGTGAATTCCGTGCCACGTGTGGCGAGGGGCAACGTTTTTGACTCTTTGCTTCTTTAATTCCTCGCCTCAAATTTGCCCTGGATGAGCTCTAGGCATCCTGCACACGTAGTGGGAGCCACACCTCCGTGTTCATCCATGGCTTCTGATTTGGAAATGTGTTTCTTTTTGTTAGTGATGTGACTGTCTCAGCACATCTGTTAATATGGATCAGAACAGCAGAGGTATATAGATTAATGACTGTGTCAGAGTCCAGGGTGGCCTGAGAACGAAATGCTCTCTAGTTTGTGTTGGAACTGGTGCTGTAGTAAGGCGTCTGCTCCCTCTTGCCACACAACACTGTTCTCACAGATTGCTTCACTCTTTTAATGATTGAGTATTTGGGTAGTAAAAAAGGGATGTGTGTGTCCCCCTACAAGGGGAAGGGGAATAGTTTGGTAGGCTTCTATGTTTGTGTAAAAGTCTCCCCTCATGGGTAAGAGGACATTTGGGTAGTACAGACCTCAGATTTGCATGATTTAAGTCACCGGCAACAATGAAGGAGCCGTCCAGGTGTGCAGTTTGTTTATACTAGCACACGGTTCTTTCATGGCTAGCTTAGCATTAGCATCTGGGTTGACATAAACAACAATAGTAATGATACAAGTGAATTCATGGAGCTGGTAGAATGGTCTGCATTTAATGACTCAAAACTCCAGATTTGGCGATAACAGTATGTAACAGATAATAGTATCTGTGCACCATGTTTTGTTTACATAAATTCACACAGCCCCACCTTTTCTTTGTCAGAGTCCGCTGCTGTTCTGTCAGCCCTGAAGATGTTAGTTTCCTTGAAAATTATGACATTGCAGTCCGCGAGCATTTTATGTGTAATCCACATCCGTAGTTTGTCGGTTTTATTTGTCACCGTACATTAGTGAGGAAGATGCTGGATAGCATTGGTTGCCACAGTTGGTGGACTGAAGTGTCAATATCTGCGCCTGTACAAAATGCTCTAATATCTAGTAATGCTTGATGGCTGTATGTAATGTTCGCAAGGTTATAACTTACAAAAAGATGAAAAGTAGGTAAATGATCACTAGACTGGAGAGAATCCAAGTCTTGCACTGCTCACGCCTTGCCATCTTGCTCTTTTTATAGGTCTTACTTATGCAGCTTTCAGTGGTAGGGTATTTTTTTTATTTTGCTTGTCAAGCCCTCTTTGTAGATGTCAGTTTTATACTGCCATGTTCAGGTGGTTTTACTAGAGTTGGAGGCAAGTCCATAGGCATAAGAGTGCAGTGGAATCCATGTCCTCCACCATGTGGCTGCCATAAATGGGCTTTTCTTACAGCCATGCAGGGTGATGCACAGAGAACACAGACAGGCTCTGAGATGCACTCTAGATGCTCCCAAGTTGTGCGTTCCCCTACGGCAGGTCAGAAGTTCATTGCCTTTCTGACACACTCAGCCCCCAAGCAGCAGCTGGTTGAAGGTGGCAGTTTGCAGGCATTGTTTGTATAATGCACCTATGGAGGGGGTTTTATCGGGTAGGGCTGCAAATGTGATTCACACAGATAGTGCTGAGTTCTATGCACTTGAATGGCTCAGTGGCATTCTGTGAATGTATGCCTCATCTCAAGCATCAACTGTTCACCTTAAAACATTTAGCAAAGGGTCAAGAACTTTTGGGATCGTGAAAGAATAATTATGTAACCATAAAATTCCAGTTTTAAATTTCACCATAAAAACCCAGATTTTACATCATAATATTCTTTATTGTGATTATTGTTGTTGTTGTTGTTGTTGTTGTTATTATTATTTTTTGAGCCAATCAGAAGGCAAAACTGCTTATGGTTATAAAATGTGCAGAAATAGTATTTCACAAGTAATAACCTGCACATAATAGAATCATGTATTTGGATTATGTGCTTTATACATTGTTGTTTTTGGTTTTTTTGCCAGGTCAATCTTCTTTTGGAAAATATATTCTAAAAATACCTCCATTTCAGTGGCATGGGTCCTAGCATACTTTTACTTCTTTTATGCACCACAAATGTGGTTGACAAGATTTGTAATTTGTTGTTTTGTTCTTCTCCCAGTCTCTTTCTTGGCTGTGTTTTGTTTTTGCCTTTATTTCCCTTGAAATGTCTCTCAATGGAGTTGTTTCCAACCGCTTTGCTACACTGCACAGTACACAGAGAAAGAAAAAATGCTGACGCAGGAGAATAAAATAAACATGTTTGGCAGGCACACCCTTGAAGGTTTCTCTGTCGGTCAAGCCCATTAAATTTTTAATTATTTCCTCTGTGGGGTATACTGCTGTGCTTAACTGGAGCAGCTGGCTCCATGCTGTCTCATAGCTCCAATACTAGAAACTGTTAGACATTTGTGGTTAAAACTGTCCAAACACCTACTGCAAACAGGTTCATGTTTCAGTGCTGGTTTTTATTTATTTATTTACACCAAGTTCATTCAGTGTTAGCCTTACAGGCAAATTACAGTGATGTATGAATGAAATGTTTCCAGAAGCAGGGAGAGCATTTGTGTTGTAACTGCAAAAACTGCAGTGCCTACAACTACATTGGCCATGTTTCCTAAAGGGGCTGCAGAACACAGACAGCACTTATGAGCTCATTTTTGTTCCTAAGTGCAGCTTTGTCTTTCAGCCTGATGCACTTAGCATCCAGATCCATTATTATTCCCTGCCCATGCCAACAGCCGTAATACAATCTGTGTTGATTTATGAGCAAAAGCGTAGTCCACATCCCAGCTCACTGCCCTCCTCCAACACTGTCTAAACATGCCTACTGGATTTGCCGCCAATATTTATCATTATAATGATGTCAAATGCATTTTCATGGCCAGAACCTTTGATTGTACACAAGTGACTCTTCTTGTCAAATAAACAAGATGGTACAGTTCTAAAATTTGACCTAAGAGGTTCTTGACATTTTCACCTTAATCTCTAACTCATTTTCTTTCATGTACAGTTCTTTGACTTTCATTAATGACAGGAAAAAAACCAATGAGGCAAGGGGAGAGAGAAAGGAAAAAGAAGGAGAGAGATATTTAAATGAAAGACTGGAAATAATGAACACTGCTCTGAGGTGGTAGTTGCATCAACGGGAATGATTCACAGGAGAAAAATGTAGCTTGTGTGTCTTTTAAGAGCACTGGGCTGTCTGTAGAATGCATTAGTCTGGTCGAGCAGACACAGACTGGGGTGGAGGGAGGAGCCTGACCCAGTCAGTGAGGTGGGGGTGGGGGAGTGCTAGGAAGGAGGACGGAACAGCCAAAGTCTCAGCCTCCAGCCTCCTGGCTAGACTGCTGAAAGTTATTATTGAGTTCCTGTGCAGGGCCTCCCCTCCCTTCAATACTGGTGTCTGTTCAGCCTGTGTTCACTTGCTTGCTCACTCTTTGTGTGTGTGTGTGGATTAGCATTGAAGCATGGACTTATACCGTGTTTATACATTACATATGACCCATAGAGAATAATCAGCATTTTATATTTAGGGCCTACACACTGAAAGTGCCCAGGGCCCTGTTGTTTTCCTAAGGATTATTCCATAAAAAATTATTATTAGGGCTGAAGCACTGGAAGTGAACAGAGCCCTATTGTTTTCATAAGGATTATTATTTTTATTATTATTTAAGGTTTTTTTTTTCAAGGTTTCGCGAGCTGTTTGGGCCCTTAACATGCTCAAAAACTCCTGAAATTTGGCACACGTCAGAGTCGTCAGCCATTAGGCCCGGGTAAAGGGTTGCATGTGGGCGTGAAGGAGGGACTCTGTAGCGCCCCCTTTTACATGTTACAAAAACTTGGTGCATATATTGTACATACTTGTACATCTACTACCCCTGGCAAAAAATGATGGCATCACCACACTTGGAGGATTTTCTCCTCGTGGCAAATAAACAAATCACAGATATGACACAAAACAATTTTTGTTTAATAGCTGAACATTCTGGCTTCATAAAACAAATTAACAACAAACTCAATTAAATGATAGAATACAAAAGCAATATGCCTTGAAAATAGAAAAATGCACAACAAAACAAATGGGCGGAAACAGGAAAAAGTGGGTCTTGCCTACAGTCAAGCATGGTGGTGGGAGTGTCACAGTCTGGGGCTGCATGAGTGCTGCTGGCACTGGGGAGCTACAGTTCATTAAGGGAACCTTGAATGCCAACATGTACTGTGACATACTGAAGCAGAGCATGATCCCCTCCCTTCGGAGACTGGGCCGCAGGGCAGTATTCCAGCATGATAACGACCCCAAACGCACCTCCAAGACGACCACTGCCTTGCTAAAGAAGCTGAGGGTGAAGGTCATGGACTGGCCAAGCATGTCTCCAGACCTGAACCCTATTGAGCATCTGTGGGGCATCCTCAAAAAGGAAGGTGGAGGAACACAAGGTCTCTAACATCCACCAGCTCTGTGATGTCGTCATGGAGGAGTGGAAGAGGACTCCAGTGGCAGCCTGTGAAGCTCTGGTGAACTCCGTGCCCAAGAGGGTTAAGGCAGTGCTGGAAAATAATGGTGGCCACACAAAATATTGACACTTTGGGCACAATTTGGACATTTTCACTTAGGGGTGTACTCAATTTTGTTGCCAGCAGTTTAGACATTAATGGCTGTGTGTTGAGTTATTTTGAGGGGCCAGCAAATTTACACCTGTTATACAAGCTGTACACTCACTACTTTACATTGTAGCAAAGTGTCATTTCTTCAGTGTTGTCACATTAAAAGATATAATCAAATATTTACAAAAATGTGAGGGGTGTACTCACTTTTGTGAGATACTGTATGTGCTTGCATGTTAGATAAAGGACCAGGGGAGACCTCAATAGTCAATGGACAGGTGTACATTGAAATCTTGGACACTTTTCTCATTCCATCCTTAGAAAATACTTTTGGTGGTGAAGTAATTTTTCAGAATGATAATGCATCTTGCCACAGAGCAAAACGTGTTAAAGCTTATCTTCAGGAAAGGCATACCAACTCAATGACATGGCCAGCAAACAGCCTGGATCTCGATCCGATAGAAAATTTATGGTGGAAATTTAAAAAATTGGTCCATGACTAGGCTCCATCCTGCAAAGCTGATCTATCAACTTGGAGAATATAGCTGGATAACCAGCTTGATGGAGAATATTGTTTTTCATTAATGAAGTCCATGCCACAAAGAAAAAAGCCTGAGGAGGGCCATCAAAGTACTAAGTGTGATTTTAAAAAAAAAAAAAAAAAAAAAAAAAAAATTATTTTGATGATTACATAATTTTTCCTTTACTTGACTTTGGAAAAAATATACCATTTAATTAAAAATAATTCATTTAATTTGAGGTGGGTTTTTTTTTTTTTTTTTTTTTTTTGGTTTTTAAATCCAGAATGTCTAGCTATTAAACAAAAATTGTTTTGTGTCATACATATGTTTATTTGCTATTAAGTAAAAAAGCTAGGTGAACATCCTCTAAGTGCGGGGATTCCATAATTGTTTGCCTAGGGTAGTATGTACAAAACTCTCTACACAGATTGTTCTCATCGACCCAAACAACTTTCACGCTGACAGTAATTAGTTCCGCCCAACAGGAAGTCAGCCATTTTGGATTTTGTGAATAGTGCATGCGGTGAACTTTTAAATACTTCTCCTAGGGGATTTATGTGTCACCAAACTTGGTCAACATAATGCCAAGACATTGAAGATGCTTAATTGCGAAGGGATTTTTGATATCTCGATCGGTTTTGCCATGGCGAGGCAATAAATTTATGGTGAAAAAGGGAAAACAGGAAGTGTCTCATATCTTCTGAGTGGATTGATTGATCTAGATTAAACTTGAGTGGTATGTTTAGTAATGGGTGCTGATCACAATTATGTGGCTGTTGTGAGTCATGGTCATAGCGCCACCAACTGGCAGCAGGAAGTGTGTCACTTAAAACAGACTTTTAAACAGTCTTCTAATATTTAACTGAACCTTTATCAAATTTGGTCAGAATAATGTTGAGACATGGCTGATATAAAATTGCAGAAAAGAGCCTTGGTATCTTAAATATGGTTGCTGTGGTAATGCATCAAACTTGAATCTTTTTTTTTTCCAGGTGCTTGAGGCTCATAGCATGCTTAAAATTTCATGAAAGTCAGCACACACATCAGAGTTGCCGGCTGTTAGGAGGCAGAAGCTAAGGCATGGGCGTGAAGGGGGGGTGCTCTAGCGCCCCCTTTTGACTAAAGTGGTGCTTTCAGTTTTACCTACAATCACCAAACTTGGTATTTTTCTCATCAACTGGACAACTTTCGAAATGACGGTCATTAACTCTGCCCAACAGGAAGTAGGTCATTCTGGATTTAATGTGGATTTTTTGAAAAGCGCAGGCTCTGAATTTTTAAATACTCCAAAAGGATTCTTGTGATTCTCACCGAATATGTTAAACATTATGCCAAGACACTGAAGATGCTATATTGTGAACAGATTTTTTATATAGATTTTTTAAAAATAATGACAAAAAAGTGAAACAGGAAGAGTCTCGTATCTTAGAAGTGCACTGTCTGATTTAGATCAAATTGGTGTTGCATGTTTGGTCATGGGGGCTATGTTGCACCCCCTTAAGTGAATGTGCCCACTACACATTACTTCACTACAATTAATTAATGATTAATAAGGATAACATCTTTTATCTTCTTCATGCACTATATCACCAAATATGAGCTGCATATTTGGTGATATAATCAGACCTGGACTGATTACATCAGTAATCACCTCCACACATCAGTACAAAACAAGTTACTCTACAGCACTCGATTCACTATGCATTATGTTTCTAAATGGCACTATAGAGGTTGTCGGGGACATTAAACGTCATCACACCAAACAAGAAAAGTTTTTGCAGATAAATTTGTTCAGGTATGCTGTGCACAATTCCCAAAAAAACGTGGATTAAGATTCATCCACAGAGTAAATCTGTATTATGGAAAATGTTTTAAATCAAGTTTGGAATAGTTGTTAGAAGCTCGGTGATGGTGACGTTGAAGTCGAGCAACCCTGGTGTAGTTCGTTTATAACATACGGTTAGCTGTTTATTTCTCCCGATTGTATTTAGACTTCAAACTTCATAAAAGTTGTTCATTTGTGAAAATGATCTTGATGGACAAAACGTGTTAGTATTGTAAACTTTTGTTGATCACAGAGCTTATTTTTTGCAACAATCCAAAAGCCTATGTGAAAATCCTATTGGGTTTTTGTCGCGGGAACAGGTGTGTTGCTAACTTCCGGGTTTCGGTACTAAATTGCGTCATCCCTGCGCCATTCTGTTGGGTGATTTGGCTGCAGCTCTCCTCCTGTAAACACTGTTATTGCCTTTTCTGCATACGCCTGAATTGTTTTCATTTGGTTGCATACTGTTATATTTGATGCACATTTTCATTTGGTTGATGGCATTTTTATTTTTACTTATCCTATATTTTGGGTACAATTTTATTTATATTTTGCTTCTACGAGATGATGCACTTTAAGGATCAGTCTAATTTGATGCAAAGATTTGTACATTAGCAGGAATGTAGCACAACATGGAGGTAAAAGCAGCGGTCTGTTTATTTAAATGTGAAAGTGCAATAAAAATGTCCATAAAATCAATGAATATTCTTAATCTCAATATTGATCAAAATAATTGTGATTATCATTTTGACCATAATCGTGCAGCCCGTGTGTGCGGGTGTGAGTTTCAGGCGTTCTGTATTGTTCTTGAGCTCCAGTCTGGCTCTGACCCAGAGTCCTGCTACTGCAGCAGTCAACCATCTTGCAGCCACAGATTTTCACCATTCTGACAGTCTGAGACTGTGGGATTTTTGGATGGAGGTGAAAATGTAGGGATTTCAAAGATGTGTGAGCCAAGTATGTGCAAATGAAGGTTTTTTAATGGAAGTCATCTGCAAAAATGTTCAGATCTCTATCTGGCTAATGTCAGCCACAATGGGGTTGCTGGGAGAGTTTGGTCTGAGGGAAAACCCTGGCGTGTACATGATGATTTTGATATTCTGTTGAGTTCTGCTTGTTGGGTCAGAGCTTAGCTGTGCTCAAACTGGTTTGTGGTTGCTATGGAGAAAAAAACATTGGTTCCTTCGTGATCAGAGGAGTGTTATAAAATGGTCCAGGAAAAAGACACTACATTAGGTTTGGTTTGACATTCTTGTCTGTTTATATTTCCTGGACAGAAATTAATCATTGACGGTCGCATAAAAAATACATCTTATAAGACAATACTGCATATATTTATATAAAATATATAAATAAAAAACCCTAGCCATGCTCAAAGTATGGCAAATTTTTAATTAAACCATCAGGCACTCAGATTGTTCTGTAAAAGCTATAGATTCTAGGGTTATTTAGCTTTGTGCAATTTGTCCAGCTTTTGCTGATCTAATCATGCTCCGTATGCTTTGACACATGCCACACCCAACGCACAAATGAAAAGAGAAGAGTAAAGAACTAAATAAAATGCGAGTTGCCTTTAGTCACTGCAGAGTTGGAGTGCAATCGCGAATGGAGAAACTTCTAGTTTAATTATGATAAGGTGAAATTATTTCATGCTTTCCAAGCCAAGAACTACAAATCTGTGTTGTCACTGCATACCCAGTATAGCAGAACATAGTTTTTTGTTTGTTTGTATTCTCACATTCTTGTTTAAAAGATCCAGAAATTTATTGTTAAATTCTGTATGTTTCTTGTTTGTTCTCAGGGAATAGTACAAGTTAGTCACTTTGTTTTGACAGCTTTGTATTTTAAAATGGCTCCACCAGAAATGCTTTCAGAATGGACATGTGCTTTATTGTTTTTCTCTTTGAAACAGTCTATATGTATAAGAGTTCACCTCACAAGTGGTTTTAGTAATCAGATCATAAGATGGATGTTAATACCAGGTCTTAATGGGCCCTCTGTTCCACAGTGTTTAGATGCAGACAGGGGGAGGGAATATGTTAGGCTTAGACAAATGGAGGCTGTAAATTACAGACGGGTTTATCACCCAGCTTTGGCCAATTACCTCACATCCCAGGGCAGACTCTCTGCTCTGACGTCACCCAAGACCCTAAACACTGACCCTAACTTCATCTTACCATCTCACAGTGAGCCTTTACAAGCCTTATATCCTCTAACCTGCAGTGATGGAGTGCACAAAGAAGGACTGGGGGCAAGTTTTGTGTATTCAGTATTCAGATGGAACACAGCAGCAGCCTGACGAAGCACATAACCTATCTGCCCTGCTCTGTTTAAATGTCAGCTGTGATTAATGGGTGACTGGCCAGGAGATGGTGAGCTCTGAGGCACTGGGGAAATTCCATGTACCAAACTGCACGTTCAATATGGAGATAAATGTTAAACCTCTACATTAAGGATCTACATTTACACATTACATCACAGTTCTACAATTCCCCCAGTTTGAAGCATTTAAGAATTTTTATTTTTTATTTTTATTTATTTATTTATTTAATTTTTTTTTACATGATCTCAGTCTCAACTGTCTGCTTAACTGATAGTGTCTCCTTCAATCGAATTATGCAGTGCTCTGAAAAATTATTTGCCCCAACCTGATTTCTTCTATTTTTGTGTATATCATACTAAATTGTTTCAGAAATGAAGCCAAATCTGAGATTTAAAAAAAGCAACCTGAGTAAACACAAAATCCAGTTTTTAAATGATAGTTATTTATTGAAGCAAAAAAGTTATCCAATACCAACTGGGCCTGTGTGAAAATGTATTTGCCCCTTAGTTACTAATTCCCCAAATCTATGAAACTGCATTTATAATGGGGTTCAGCTGGATTGAATGCAACCAGGCCTGACTACAGCAAACCCTGTTCATTCAAATCAGCGCTTAATTAGAACTTTTTCAGCAGCACAAGTTGGTTAAAAGGTCTCATCAATAACACACTATGCCAAAGTTGAAAGAAATTACAAAAATGTTGAGGAAGGAGGTGATTGAAATATATCAGTCTTGGAAGGGTTACAGAGCAATTTCAAAGGCTCTGGGACTCCAAAGCGAGAGCCATTACCTCCAAATGAAAAAAAACTCTGCTCCGTAGTGAACCTTCCCAGGAGTGGCTGACCTTCCAAAATTCCTTTAAGAGCACATCAATGATTCATCCAAGAAGTCAGAAAAGAATGGTGAGGCGAAAATCACTGCTAATCCAGGATTAAGGCTCATCTGAATTTTGCCAAAACACGCCTTGAAGATCCCCAAACCTTTTGGGCAAATGTTCTATGGACTGATGAGTCAAAAGTGGAACTTTTTGGAAGACAGGGGTCCCATTACATCTGGCATAAAACAAACACAGAATTCCACAAAAAGGACATCATATCTACAGCCAAGCATGGTGGTGGAAGTGTGACGGTGTGGGGATTCTTTGCTGCTTCAGGGTCTGGGTAACTTATAATAGAGGGAAACCTGAATTCTGCTCTCTACCAAAAAATCCTAATGGAGAATGTCCAGTCTTCAGTCAGTAAGTTGAAACTCAAGCACAACTGAATTATTCAGCAAGACAATGATCCAAAGCATAGGAGTAAGTCCTCCTCTGAATGGCACAAAAAAGGTAAAATGAAAGTTTTGGAGTGGCCTAGTCAAAGTCCTGACTTGAACCCAACTAAGATGCTGTGGCAGGACCTTAAACAGGCAATTCATGCCTGATAGGCCTCCAATGAGGCTGAATTAAAGGAGTTCTGCGAAGAAGACTGGGCCAATATTCCTCCGTAGTGCTGTGAAAGACTGATCTCCCAGTTATTGGAAGCATTTGGTTGTAGTTATTGCTGCTAAAGGGGTCACAACCAGATTTTAAGTTTAAGGGGCAGTTAGTTTTTCACATGGGTGATAGGTATTGGATAACATTTTTTGCTTCAATAAAAAGTTATTAAAAACTGTTGTTTTACACTCAGGTTGCCTTTGTTTTATCTTGTATTTCGTTTGATGAAAACTATATAGCATGAGATAAAAAAAAAAAAAAAAAAAACCGGAAGAAATTAGGATGGTGTAAATACTTCTTCATAGAACTGTGTGTTTTACCTGATGATATAGCACTATTTATTTAGAGCCCATTGTGTTTGGGCAGGGCTATGGTTCCCAGGCTCGGTCATCTTTTTGTTTTGTTTAAGCTCCTAGAGGAAAAACTTAGGCTAACCCTAACTGGAGAGTTTTATTTATAGAAAACATTTCAAGTAAAAATTGTATAAATTACATGAATAAAGAAAAAATGAAATGCATCTTATCATTTAAGTAACTTTTATCGATAAGATCACTGGAAAATCCAGCAAAACGATGTCATTGTGAAGCTTAGGATAATGTTTGCTTCATAGTCTGTGAGTACAGCAGGCATAGGTTGAAGCTGCTGCTCTTTATCTGTGCGTGCCTGCGTGCACGTGTGGTAGTTAATGCGTTGTGACCTTTGTGAGATGTCTCTGTATTGTAGTTTATGCTGCACACACTGTAGTTAAATACACGAGTTGAACATGAGCTTCATGCACAGATTCCAACATCAGTGGCTGAAAATAAACCATGCTTATTTTACACTGATATGCCATAACATTAAAACCACCTGCCTAATATTGTGTAGGTCTCCTTTGTGCGGCCAAAACATCTCTGCCGCATCAAGGCATGGAATCCACAAGATCTCTAATGGTGTGCTGTGGTATCTGGTACCAAGACTTTAACAGCAGATCCTTTAAGTCCAGTAAGCTGCAAGGTGGGGCCAACATGGATTGGATTTGTTTGTCCGACACATACCACAGAAGCACGATCGGATTAAAATTTGGGCAATTTGGAGGCCAAGTCAACACCTTGAACTCTCTGTCATGTTCCTCAAGCCATTTTTTGTATTGTGGGAGGGCACGTTATAGTGCAGAAAGAGACCACTGCCATTTGAGAATACCATTGCCATGAAGGGGTGTACTTGTTCTGCAACAAGTAGATATGTGGTACATATCAAATTAACATCCATATATATGCCAGGACCCAATGTTTCCCAGCAAAACATTGCCCACACTGCTTCCGCTGGCTTGCCTTCTTCCCATAGTGCATCCTGGTGCCATCTGTTTCTCAGGTAAGCGACGTACACGCACCCGGCCCTCCACAGTATGTGAAAGAAAATGTGAGATATCAGACCAGGCTTCCTTCTTCCATTGCTCCATGGCCCAGTTCTGATGCTCATGCCCATTGTTGGCACTTTCAGCAGTAGACAGGGGTCAGCATGGGCCCGCAGACCGGTCTGTGGCTATACAGCCCCATTTGGAGCTAGCTGCTATGCATTGTGTTTTCTGACACCTTTCTATCATAGCCAGCATTAACTTTTTCAGCAATTTGTGATACAGTAGCTCTTTGTAAGATCGGACCAGACAGGCTAGCCTTTTCTACCCACGCACATCAGTGAGCCTTGGGCACCCATGACCCTGTCGTCGTTTCACTGGTTATCCTTCCTTGGACCACTTTTGGTAGGTACTAACCACTGAATACCAGGAACACCCCACAAGACCTTGCTGTTTTGGAGATGCTCTGACCCTGTCGTCTAGCCATCACAATTTGGTCCTTGTCAAAGTTGCTCAGATTCTAATGCTTGCCCAATTTTCCTTCTTCCAAAACATGAACTTTGAGAACTGACTGCTCACTTGCTGCCTAATATATCCCACCCCTTAAATTTTTTAATGAGTGTTATCTTCTTCTAGGACCCAACAGTGACAGCTTGGTGGATAGCATGGTCCTGTTTGCCAGTCCACAGGTGATTGAGCATTAATTTGTAGCTCTCAGCAAAAAAATGTCCCTTAATTTCAGTTTCAGTGAAATGCAGAAATGACCTGTAATCCCTTTCATTTAAAAATTGTCATTTTCCCCCATCATCATGCTTTATATAGCACCTTATTTGCATTGTTGAGGAAGGCCTAGAATGGAACTGAGCTACAGCTTAAAACAACTCTTTTCCAATGAATGTGGTAGTTCTATTGACATTTTTTTTTATTATTTATAAAAAGGCTTCCTAAAAGGCAAGCTTCATCAGAGATCTTTGCTACTAGGTTTACTCACATAACCCGACTTTCATATCATGTATGTAGTTTTAAAAGATTTAATCTGTCAGGCTTCAGTGGGGCACTACTTTCAAGTAGTGGCATATGTAATGGTACATTTACAGAATTTTTTTTAATTAAGCTTCATAGAACACACAAGCATCTGTCCAAATGTACTCCTGTGTTTAATTTTTGGGAAGGTTCACAGTTGTGAATGTTCATGTTTTAGGTATGGTATATGTCCATCAAGACATTACCACCTACTTATTCTGAGGCTTGTGTGTGTCATCTCATTCCTAGCATGTCCAGTTTTGCTGTACACTGAAGACATTTGGGTTTGAGATCAAAAGATGAATGAGATGCTGGATCATAATTTCAGCTTTCATTTCCTGATATTTACATCTAGATGTATTAAACAACTTCGAACATGACATCTTTGGTGAAAGACCACCAAATTTTTATGTAAGCAAAAATATTAGAACAGACAGACTTAAAGTAAATAACACTTAATATTTGGTTGCATATCACTTGCTTGCAATAACTGCATCAAGCAGGCAACCCCTGACATCACTGTTGCAGTCTTCTTTTGTGATGCTTTTTCAGGCTTGTACTGCAGCTTCTTTTAGTATTTGTGTTCTTGAAGCAGTCATGCAAGCCCAAGCCATGACACTACCTCCATCACAGATGAGCTTGTATGTTTTGGATCATAAGCAGATACTTTCTTTCTCCACACTTTGGCTTTTCCATCACTTTGGTAGAGGTTAATCTTGGTTCCAGAACTTTTATGGCTCATCTCTGTATTTCTTGGTGAATTCCAAACTGGCTTTCCGATTCTTATTGCTGATGAGTGGTTTGCATCTTCTTGTATGGCCTCTCTAATTCTGCTCCCAGAGTCTACTTCAAATGGTGGATTGTGATACCTTCACACCTGCCCTGTGGAGGTTGTTAGTGATCTCATGTTGGTGATGGTGTTTTGGGGGTTTTCTTCATAGCGCTGTCAATGTTTATCAAATGCTGCTGTTTTCTTTCTTCTTTTTTTTTTTTTTTTTTTTTTTTTTTAAAAAATCAATACAGATAGACAGATTCATAGTTTTAAACATGTTTTAAACATAGTTTTCTGTGGGGGGGGTTCTGTCATGAGTTTTAAGTCTTCTCAGGTGGTTTACAATTACAGTATCGGCAGATATATTGCATTGATTAATGACCATTTTACACCTTGTTTTCCATATTTTTGAAGTGGTAGTACAAACAACTAACCAGTACAGTTCCTGTAAATGTTGTGGTACACTGTCGAATATCCCATACTTGACTGTCTTTACTGCGATGTCTGTTTAATCCTATAGTGTTAACCCTTGTCCTTCTCAATTGATAAGTTACACTCCATTATTAGATGTTCCATTGTCTTGTCGTGGTGAGTCGTGTATGGGACAGTCTTTAGTGGTCACGTTACAGCTCCATTTAACAACTGTCACCGGGAGTCTTCTTACTGAGAGTAGCCAGATTGTGTCTCGAATGTTTTCTGAAAAACTTTTTGAGAATGCGTTTTTAAGGTTTTTTTTTTTTTTTTAAATAAAAACTTTGGAGACGACGACGACAACTACTACTACTACTACTGGCCTGTCAGTGTATGTGTGGTTTTGTCCAGCTGCTTGGTACCACTTCAGCTATGCAGCTGTGGGTGTGACATGCATTGGGCTTTTTGATGTGGCCATGAGTGAGGGCCACGTCATTGCTGCCTTGCTTACAGATCTCCCAGCAACTTCAGGTCATGTATGAATAGGGAGTGGAGGCATAGGCTATTATGTCTGGGGCACTGCACACTTCCTGGAACTTCAAACCCCAGGGAAGGAACATGAACAGACAGATTGCTTTTGTTGGGGAAGGCAGCAGCAGTTGAGTCAGGTTTTGTTTTTGGCCATCTGCAGTTTAGTGAAGGGGTGGTTTGTCTTCTTTACATGTAGGAGGCAGAAAGTTCAGGAAGGAATGAGATGGATTTCAGGAGTCAATCTCATCTTGTGTTCTTTTTTTCCCCCATGGCACTATATATGGCTTATATAAAAGAAAACATGCTTCGGCTAGTTAGGCTCTTTGTCTCTCCTCAGCCTGACATGTTTAAGGATATTTTACGCTAGTTTAATTATAAACACAGTGATGCATTTATTCTAAAATAAGCCTCTTTATACAGCTACACAGCACTAGGAGAGTTCTTGAATGCATGAACCATGCATTGTTCCACACTTTCAAGTGTTTGTGTGCTACATCAGCTCCAAATCTATCTACTCTAGCCAGACTGTATGAAATGTGTATAAATTTTGTGTCTTTTTGAATTAAATCTACATTGAAGGAATTGGCTCCAGAGAGCTCTAGCCGTGCCATGTGCACGCATACCTTTTGATAACAGAACTAACATATCAGATAAAAGGGAGCAAGAGAGCATGGTTAATATTGGGCCTTGATTCAGTGTTTTACTGAGCCATCAGAAACATAGGCAATAGCTCCCCCTTGTGTCTGAACATTTACAAAGCCTCTGGTTCTCACTCCATCCAAACATTCATTCATCCATCCATTTATCCATCCTTTATAATGGCTTTATTCTAGTCATGGTCAAAAGGGACCTAGAGTTTATCCATTGAACACTGGACTTAAGGCAGGAATAATTGGATGGGATGCCAGACCATCATAACCCTCAGAATGAATGTGCTAACCCCAAAACATGGCATTTCTAGTTCACATATTCAGGGCATTTATTAAATAGTACAGGTCGAATTGTCGAATTAGCTGACTCTAATATTGGTTCTGTAGTAAAAGTTATAAGGCTCTTTGAATTCCTGAGAGTGCGGCAGAGAAATTCAGGCCTAGGCATGCCTTAAGAGTAAACACGTTCAGTGCTGCCATGTGGCAACCTGAGGGCATGATGTATTATTCACTGTCGGCTTTTATGTGTTTTAAAACCTGTCAGCTCCAGTGAAACCTGAATGAATGAATACCTGTACTGCTTTCTCCCTTCCTCACAGGCAGTAGTTTATACATGTTCTCACAAGCTTTAGGCCTACTTTAAATGTATACCTCATGACCTACCAAGACCAAGGTAGGGAATTTCTGCATCTTATTCAATTATGACCTAAGATTTGATTAGCAAATCAACTCTGTTGTAAAAAATAGTTTTTATCAACTTGGACCAAGTGATAAAATCAAGCCATTCCCATCTTTTTAAGACTTAGAAAAAGTTATACATGCCTTTATAAAACCTCATTTACATTACTGCAGTTCACTTTATCTTCGTATCAACAAGGCATCTGTTTATGGCCTGAAGTTAGTACAAAATACAGCAGTGAGATTACTCACTAGTACCAGGAAAAGAGCCCACATCACCGCTATTTTGGCTTCTTTGCAGTAGCTTCCTGTAGTGGACAGGATCCATTTTAATGTTTTATTGTTTGTTTTTCAAGCTTGTAATGGTTAAGCTCCCACCAATATTGCTGATCTGCTGTGTCAGTACTGTGCTCCCAGGTCTGTAAAGTCCTCTGACCAGTTGCTGTTGGCTGTTCCACAATCTTGGCTGAAGGGCAGTGGAGAATATGCCTTTGCCGTGGCTGTGCCAAGACTGTGGAATGGCCTCCTACTGGACATCAGATGTGCTCCCTCTGTTATAGTTTGTAAATCAAGACCAAAACACATTTTTACAAATTAGCATTTGTATACATGTGTTTTAGTCTTGATCTAAAAACTGTACACATATCTCGTTTATCTTTTATTGTTGTCTATACCATTTTCTATGTGATCTTAACCATGTATAGCACTTTTGTCAACTTTGGTTGTTTTCAATGTGCTTTATAAATAAATTACTTTCTTATTTGCTTACTATGACCATTTTCTGCTGTGTGCCTCCACTCTCCCCAGCATAACCCCAGTGAATTAGAGCAACACTACAATCATGACCGTCTGTTAGCTCATGTGTACAGAAGAGGGCGTTCATGACCTTGCATGAGCTTCCAAAACGTGGAACTTCTCTGAGCTTCTTCAACCTTCCAGATTGATAGCTTTTGTGTGATATTAGGGAACCAGGTAGAGGATGAGAATTGGGCTTGATTTGTCAAAGTTATATTTATAATATTGTAAATATTATAATATTTAAGTGTACAATATAACAAAAACACATAATGGTAATTGTATAGGTTACTGCAAACATAGATCAAGAATGAGATGTGTGCAATAATTGCTTGGTTGTGGGGTCAGTACAGGCCCATTATTAGAAAAGATTTGTACTGTATTTTGAACGTGCTATTTGTAACTGTGTAGTTACAGTCGCCTCCAAAATTATTGTAACGGTAAAGCCAATTCATTTGTTTGTGGTATACACCAAAGACATTTGGGTTTGAGATCTAAAGAAGGATTTGTGAAGAATTTAGGATTTCAGATTTTATTTCCTGGTATTTACTTCTAGATGTGTTAAACGACATAATCGGACCATTATCTTGCTGCACGAGTGGTTTGCATTTTGTGATATGGCCTCTATTTCTGCTCTCAAACTCTTCTTTGAACAGTGTATTGTGATACCTTCACCCCTGCCCTGTGGAGGTTGTTGGTGATGTCACTTAATTTTTTTATTGTTTTTCTTCACTGCTCTCACAATGTTTGTCATCAGCTGCTGCTGTTTTCCTTGGCCGGTCCATTCGGTGTCTGTTGCGCAGTACACCAATGGTTTCTTTCATTTTCAGGACATTCCAAATTTTTGTATTGGCTATGTCAAACGTTTGTGCAATGCCTCTGATTGAGTTTTCCTCTTTTCTCAGCTTGAAAATGGCTTGCTTTTCTCCCATCGACAGTCCTCTGATATTCATGTTGACTTGCCTTATTAACAACAAATGCAGACTTCACAGATGAAACTGAAGACTAAAGAATAGATGTTCAAAGCTATTTATTGTATAAACAAGCAATCTAACAGGACACACCTGGGTAACAGGGTACATGTCAGAAAGCCTGTCCTAGGAACTAATGTTTGGTTATCGTTTCCTGCACGTTCCGTTATTAGCGACGCACATCGGAATAAGATGACTGTTAATTCTTACTTATGCTGCTGGTTATGTTCTGTGTAATGCGTTCATGCAATACATGTAAGTACGTATATACGTTTATATCTTGTTAGTATGTGTCGTGCATGATTTGGTAATTTCCAAAGTTTATATTGTTCAGGTTTACCGTTTATCACGTGATTTTAAGTCATCACTAGCTGCGCTGTTTTGTTCCGATACGGTGGGAGAGTCTGTTTATACGATTGTTTACAGCAATGTAGTATTCACTGTACTACTGTATTTTCGTTAACTCCTTTGTGTTTGTTAATACTGTTTGTTGATTTAAGTGTAATAAGTGCAACGGGACCTACATGTCAGATCAATATTTATTGTAAATTATTTCTCTTTGGTCTTTGAAAGAGCATCCCTGAAAGTCCACTTGCCTCCTTGTTAACTTCCTATATTTTCACATTTACCCATTCCACTCCGAGTGATGACATTTTGCACCCACCACCTCCCCATCTCCTCAACATGTAACTTCATTTATCTTCAAATAAAAAAGGGGTTGGGAATTGTCTAGCACAAAACATGTCACACCACCGTTAGTTAAATATGGAGTTTCTACTCACAAAAAGTCATTATAAACCTGTTTGTCATACACTATAATCATAATGTATTATATTACTGAAGTGTCTTCACCAATCTGTATATTAGGTTGATTAAATTAAATTTTCATGTTCTACAGGAATATAGTCCCATTCCAAACAAGAAGTCCAAACAGGAGCCTTCATGTTCCCCATCCGATGACAAAGAAAAGCAAGTGGAATGGTTACAGTGTCTGGCAACATCTGCAAACAAGGTATTTATGCAAATCCTTTTCTTCCTCAGTATAGCACCTCCAGTTTCAGTTCTTTAAATACATAGACAAAACATTTAGGGAGATATTCAAAGTGTGTGGAGTGGACATTTAGCCTAAGGAAATCATCATACATGGCTACTGTTCTTTTCTCCCTGCTCAGGATCTCAAGCAGCTTCAGATCAAGCAGAGGCCATCGGCATTTCGGCCATGGTCTCCTAGAGTCCCATCCACTGAGAGAGCAGCTCCCCATCACAAGCATGAGAAGTATGCATCTACATTGCAAATATGCCATCTTGTATAGAGTATTGATTTATTCATCTGGCCTGAGCTTAAGTCTGCCACCTCTGTTGTATTTCTTATTCAAATGTTGTTCATGTTTTTGATTTATCATCACTTTACTCAGATCACTACCCAAAAATCCAGAGAGCTTGGCATCATCCCCAGTCACTACGCAGAAGAACAAGCAGCCAGAGCAGTCTGGTGCAGGAGGCTCCCAGCCTGGCTATAACCCCAAGTCAAGGCCAGCCAAGTGCTGGCCATCTGGCGAGGACCATGCGCAGCCTGCATCCTGCCTTGCTAATCCCCCACAGTATGACTCCAACTCAGAAGCAGAGATCGAGGTAGACAACTTTGATGAGGGTGAGTTGCAGACCTGATGCATGAAGAACACTCTGTGTTTATTTTTTTTGGCAAATAATTTTGAAACATGATAAACAATGCATGTACAGTTGTTCCTGTTTGGTGTATGCAAGAATGCAGAAACCATGATTTACCATTGCATATATTAGCATGAAATTATTATATGCCAGGGGTGAAAAAGTGTAGAAAAATTAACTCAAGTTAAAGTATAGATAATGTGTAATCTTTTTGCTACTTCTTGTGTACATTAAGTAAATATTTTTAACTAATGAAATTAAGTTGTCATATGAAAACTAACTTTTATTACAACCAAACACTTATAATCAGCTATGCCGTTTTGTCTGAAAACATCATTCAGTCTCTGTAAGTTTTCTGGTCATACGCATGTAGTCACTTCATTGTTTGACAATGATATACTCAGCAGTAAAATATACTGATATTAATCCAGATTTTTGCTATTAGCTAGAATTTGAACTTGCTGCCTAGCCAGTTATGTTAGCTACTGGAACCGATGTTAGTCTAACCTGTCAATAGCAATGGCTAACATAGTTAAATATACCCAGTTAAAGTTAGTAAATTAGCAAAAAAATTTCCAAATTAGATTGAGACACACTGTCTCTGATTAAGACACCACATTTTATGAGTCTTTGTTTACTCCAGCATGTTGGAAAAAATCTACTGTGGTACAGCCAGAGGCCCTGCAGTCTGGTGGCTTATCCATATTAAGAAGCACATAGGTAGCTACAGCACCAGCTGGATGCTTCAAAATATGCATAGTCCTAATTGATTGAAATATAGCATACAGTCATTGACTGACTGAGAAAAAGAGTCCTTCAAGATTTGTAACAAGTACTTTGAAGGTCTAAATAAAAATGTAAGTAGTAAAAAGTACTGTACATTTTTTTTAATGTGGATCTAATTAAGAGTACAAGTATTATGATTTCAATAACAGTTGAGTAAAGTATAAATACTCCAAAATAATACATGAGTATTTTTCACCCCTGCTATGTGCTCTTAGATATTACATATTGTTGCAAATACAATTAACCTAATAAATTACTTTTATTGGTATCCTTTGTTAAAAACTATTTATACAATTGTTAATTCAGATTTTAAATAAATTAACTGGACGGCCAGGAACAATATTAATAGTTCATAACTGCCAAATGAGAAATTACTAGTAATGTTCATGACAATAATTAGAAAAGTGATGATATTTTCTTTCACATATTGAGTTGTTGGTTTAAATATAATAACAAAGTACTAATTTATAATGAAACAATGTAACATTATTGCAAGATAAAACAATAATACTATCAGATATGATTTTAGGTTTATAGTTGCAGATTTCTTATACTCATCTGCTTAATAGATTGCCTGTGTGTGTTTGTGTTGTCGCAGTGCCTTGCGGCCACACTTTTACTAATGGAGTGGTTATGGAGCGGTATGAGGGCAGGCACAGACGTACAGCTGCCCCTGGCTCAGAACTTGAAGCAGTGCAGCAGATGCTGTACAGCAACCTGAGCTCTAGAGAGGCCAGAGAGAAGTTCCTGCAGGAGATTGTGCATATGCAAGTTGAACAAGAAGAAAAGCTTATAGCAGCTTTGCAGGCCAAGCATAGCCTTCAGCAGGTACAGCTAGCTGTGCTTTACTCTATCTCTACTGGAAAGTTTTTAGATTGAGTGCCTGTGGCTGAGGATTTGGGGGAAATTATTTTGAACATGTACGCAGTTATTCATTAAAGTTGATTAGAAATGAGATCGTGTGGATAAATCTGTGTCTGATTTATTTAATGAATGACGTCAAAACAAGCTACGATTTGAGCACAGATGGTCACATGGTGAATCAACTTAGACTGTGTGGAAATTAACCAATAAAAGTATGCAGCATGTAGTTTTTCAAGTTCTGATGAAAGAAGCAAATAGAAAGGGAATTAAGGAATAATTTTTGTTGAGAAAGTTGAATTAGAGGTGTTTGTGTCCGAGGTTGGTGAAAATAAAGAGGGGGAAGTAAGTATTCAGACACTGTTGTGTTTGTTATTGAATATACTTCCAGTCTAACTATCCACTTCAAATGTGCATACTTAATGTATTTTTACTTTGTACATGTAAATGTGAACAAAAAAGTATGCATTCATAAGCATAAAGACAGATAAGGTTTAAAAAGTGGTAAGAATGTCAGTAAACATTGGGTTTTATTTATCAAGTTGGATGCAAACAGATTTATGTGTAAATATTTGTAAGAGAGTTTACACAAGAAATTTGGTGTTCATGAAATTCAGAAAAACGTTTGTATTCTACTCATGCTCCTGAGTGTTTGTAAATTATGCATAATTAGACTAATGTAAACCTCAACTTGATCGACTTCAAATTATATAATTTGCATGGATTACTGCACATTTATGTATGGAATATACTGTTGAGTTTTACTGATACTGTATATAATATATAATGTATATTATTAAATATTTATAATGGTATAGAAGTGAGTCGAAATAATTTCCACTTCTGCCTTTCAGCCTTTACCTTGAACCTTTATGAAGTTTTGTGGGCATCACTACATGCAAATGAGCTGTGTCGGGGGTGTGCTTTGCATGTTACGGATGATCTCACGCGCATGAGTATAAAGAAAATCAGCCTTTCCCAAACTATTGTAAGTCCAGTGGACAATTGTTTGGTTTGGCATACGCAAACACGTACAGACAACTTTACTAAACGGTTGATGAATCAGGCCAGTTTTGTGTAAATTTTAAGTGGATATATGCACTTGAGATATATTAAATTACAAAAACAAACGTTTGAATACTTATTTCCCCTCACTGTTATATACATTTGACCATAGATTTGACCATAGGCGACTTTGGTGTATATGGACATTGTGTGTAGTAAATGCTATGTAAACGTTTCACCTGCCTTAATTTTGTTTGTTGCCGATCTAGGAACTGGAGTTTTTACGGGTGAGTAAGAAGGGGCGGTTGCGGGAGGCCATTGAGGCTAAGCGTAACCTGCGAAAGGAGCTTGAGCGGCTGCGCGCAGAATGCGAGAGAAAGGTGCATGATGCCAATGAGTCGTGTGGAAGACTGAAAAGGGAGCTGGAGCATGAGCGGCAGATGCACGTGTGTGACAAGGGCTGTGAGCAAAGCCAGCTGAGGGCCAAGTACTCTACCCAGGTAAGGCTGAACATGTTCCTCATTATGTCAGACCTTTTGTTTTTTTTTGTTGTTGTTTAAAAATGAATAAATAAAATAATTTTTATAGGCCTAGATTTGGCTTTGTCCATAACAGTTAAAATTAGTAGTGTGTTTTGGTTACCACTGAAAACTTTAATTGCTGTGATTCTACCTTAGTTTTATTTACGCTAAATGTCTCCATTACCTTGTGATATGTTCCAGATAGAAGAGCTCCAGGTGAAGCTACAGCAAGCCGAGGCTGATCGCGATCAGCTGCGAGAGGAGCTGCTGCAAGAGCGTGAAGCTCGGCAAAGTCTGGAGCAAGTGGTGCTCCAGCTCCAGCAGCAGCTTGGCCAAAGCAACCAGAAACAAGGCCACCTTAGCCAACAGCAATCGTAGCAATCTGGAAGGACATTGCAGAGTCGGAGGACACTTTGGAAAACAGCATTACAGGATTGCATTACAGGTATATTTTTGGAGGCCTCATTTTGAGAACATGAGCATGTGGTGGGGGAAAGATTTATGGGAGCAAGATATCTAAATATATATTAGCTATACATTTATAGACAATTGTGGCGAAGATATGAGTGGTGTGTGAACATCATTCACAAAGCTGGTCCCACTTACACAAAGCCCTGATCTTAACCATGATGACAGTCCACATGCTCTCAAATCAGTGAAGAGGACACTCTAAGAAGGCAGCATCATATGGGACTAATACCCTCTCAGTTAGCTTCTTAAGCTAATCCATTGAATTTATAATGTTATAAGCTATTTAACAAAGATACTTGAAAATATAGTGAAAATCGCTGCCAGGGAAAAAAGGAGATTTTTCTGGTAGTGAGATTACAGTAGCAGATAGATGACCTGATCTATAAAAAGGCAAAAAGCCATTACAAAGCCAGATTATACACGAGACACACATCACTACATCTTATGTTTATGATGCTTGTTTTTATGTTCCATTTTGTTTTATCCAAATAATTTGCATAAGCAACAGTGCTATGTAAGTCATGGGTGGGCTTTCATATAAACATGAGTAGTTTCTCTCCCTCTCTCTCTCGCGCTCTTTATATTTTTTGAATATCTTTCAGTATATTTAAAACCCCTATACTATTATTTTACAAATTTATTTTTGTCAACTCATAATTATTCCTACTTCCAATGTCTTTTGCAAGTATTTTATTCTGTATGACTCTTGCTTCTGTTAAAATGTACAGTATTGTGTAGGATTTGATAAGTATTTTGTGAACAGTGTTGCTGCAATCTGTTTCAGAAGAACCAAAACCTGTTTTTGTCTGGTGCATAATCGGCGATAGCAAATCTCATTCAAGTGTCCATTTTAGTCACTGGTTCTTAGGGCTTGTTTATGAAAAAAATGTTTGACAATAACATTTTTACTTATTTACAAAATATGTGTATATATATATTTTTTTACTTTACCAAAAAGAAATTGCACTTTGGAAAAGAGAAATGTACTCTTGTACAATGCACAATTGTGCATTTTATGCCCTCTAATGTTGTTTTTCAAGTTTCAAGCAAGAGCTGGTTTAAAAAATGCTTTCATACTTTTGCTACTTAATGTAAATAACATTACACGTTAGAGGATAATTATTGTAAATAAGCTTGGCTTTACTTGTTAATGCTCACCTATTGCTTTTGCTCTTAAACAATATATGCTATATGAATCTTACATTTTCATTTAAAGGGCATTTAATGTATAAAATTCTTATAACATAATGTGGGGGAAATGTTAGGTAATTAGTCATGTAAAAAAAAATTTTAAAAAGTATACCTCATGGAAATTGTTGGCTTTTTTGACATATTTGGACAAGTAAACATTTCATCATCTTTGAAACAGTGCCTATTAATGAAGTTGATATATACTCAGCAAAAAAAAAACATGCTCTCACATTCAACTGCTTTTATATCCAGCAAATTTCTTAACATGTGTAAATATTTGTATTAACATAAAAACTTTCAACAACTAAGACATAAACTGAACAAGTTTCACAGACATTTGATGAACAGAAATGGAATAATGAGTCCCTGAACGGGGGGTTGGGCCGGGTTGTCAATATCAAAAGTAACAGTCAGTATGTGGTGGCCTCCAGCTGCTTTAAGTACTACAGTGCATCTCATCCTCATGGACTGCACCAGATTTGTCAGTTCTTGCTGTGAGATGTTACTCCACTCTTCCACCAAGGCATCTACAAGTTCTCCATCACGTCTGGAGGACACATGGTTACATGCAATTTTCCACTGCAAGGACGATCAGCTGTCTTTCCTGTCTCCCTGTAGCACTGTCTTAGGTGTCTTACATTACAGACAGTTATTTTTTATTTACATTTACAGTTTATTGTTCTGGCCATATCTGCAGTCCTCATGCCTCCCTGCAGCAGGGCTATGGCATGTTCACGCAGGTGTTTTTCAGAGTCAGTAGAAAGGCCTATTTAATGTCCTAAGTTATTGTAAATATGACCTTAATTGCCTATCACCTGTAAACTGTTCGTGTCTTAAGGACTGTTCCACAGGTGTATGTGCAATAATTGTTTATGGTTCACTGAACAAGCATGAAAAACACTGTTTAAATCCTTTCCATTAAAGATCTGTGGATCATATTTGGATTTTACAAAATTATCTTTAAAATACAGTCTACTGAAAAAGGGATGTTTCTTTTTTTGCTGAGTATACTTAGGAAAATTAGTTTTTTCAATCATTTATTCAACAGAAATATCAATAGATGTGATATTCTTCTGTGGAAAAAGTAAGCACACCCTTGGCCTCAGAAGCTAGAATTGCCCCCTTTAGTAGAAATTACTTCTTGTAGGGGTTTTCTATAATTGTCCACCAGACTTGCTGGAATATTTGACCACTCTTCCATGCAATATTCTTTCAGTTGCAAGATGTTTGATGGTTTTCTTGCAGGTAATAACACCCCCCCCCCCCCCCCCCCAAATGGTTCAATGGGATTACAGTCCAGGCTTTGACTTTATGTAGAATATTTGTAGATCTTATTTAGTTCTGTATCATCTCATGTGGTTAGTGTGTTGTTTTATGTAGCACCATGGTCCTAGAGGAACGTTGTTTCGTTTCACTGTGTACTATACCAACTGTATATGGGTGAAATGAAAATAAAACCATTTGAACTAGACCATTCCATAATCTTCCATTTCTTTTTTTTTTCTTCAAGCTCTCTTTGATATGATGCAGAATTCATAGTTGAATCAATGAATGCAAGCTTTCCGTTCCCTGAGGCAGTGAAGCAACCCCAAACCATAACATTTCCACCACCGTGCTTCACAGTTGGTGTGTGGTGCTTCTCCTGAAAAGCTGTCTTTGGTCTGCGCCAAACACGTCTGCTGTTACTGTGACCAAACAACTTTATCTTGGATTTGTCTGTCCAGAGCATGTTATTCCACGAGACTAGGTCTTTGCCGATATGCTCATTGGCAAACTGTAGGCTTGCGAAGGCTTTTTCATGGCACGCTGGCCATGCCGGTCAAATGTGTGCAATCTCTTTATGATTGTAATTGCATGCACTTTGACACCAACAGTTGCAAGACTTTCTAGAAGATCCTGTGATGAAATTTCGGGTTCTTGGAGAATTCTTTTTGCATCAGACAGTCTGCTCTTGGGCTGAATTTGACGGCCAGTCCTGGACAAATTGGCAGTCATTTGAAATCTGCCATTATTTTCGTTACAGTGGAATGATGTATTTCAAATAATTTGGAGAATTTTTTTTTTTAAATCCCTTGTCAGACTCCTAGGCATCCACAGCCTTTTTCAGAAAGCCTTAAAAAAAACTCTTCAGACCTTGGAATGATGACACCACACACTCAATAACAAAGGGAACACCAGACACTAGCTATGAGAGGAGTATAAATAAGACAGGTTCCACCTGCACTCCCTAAACAGTTTCTAATCACTGACACCCAACCTGATTGTAATTTTATGCATTTGTAGGGGTGTACTTACTTTTCCCCCATGTGATGGATCTGTTTTGTTAATTTAATTGTGAAAATGACTACAATTTTGTGTCATTTGATAGTGTATCAACTTTATTAATAAGCACCATTTCAAAGAGGATCAAGTGTTTGCTTGTCCAAATATTTATAAAAAAAATAAAAAAAAGAGAACCTTCCATGGGGTGTACTTACTTTTTCACATGACTGTATATTTCTGGGTAGTGTCAGTTCATTTGGAAATCACTTTGATAACTTACCGAAACAACCGTTTGAGGAAACAACCTGTTTTTATGGGTTTTTTTTCCTCCCACGCATACAAAAGACTCATAAATTTGTGCAGTTATTTGGTATTTTAAACCTTCATTCACTTTATTTATTCAGTCATTTTAAGCTACTTCTTTTTGAACAGTTTTGCCTGCCTCTCATCATTTTTCAGCTCCATCCTCTTGATGCTTTAATCTAGTGTTCTAGAAATACAGTGTTCAAACTGCTGGCATAGTTTTGGTTTTGATGTGACTCAGTTTTTTCCACTTGTTTTATGTTCTATGCATATAATACCCATTAAATAAATACGACAATAATTGCACCTTTGTCTTACATTTCTTCCAGGTATTTTTTTCTTTTTTATACTTGAGATTCACATTAAATTGATGTGAGAAAATACATGCATAAATACTTAGTATGATAGAAGAATATGTATGAGTGTAAGGTTAGTTTGATAAGATGAAATATTATAGAATATTTTTGGGTGGTTAATATGCAGTGGTTAACACACACAACACTGCCAACAGGTGACTACCATAATCTTAAACCACTTAAAGTTAAGTATGAGTAGGGGAAAAAGATTTCTTATTGTCATCTTGCTAGAAACCCCAAGTTGGAGAAGGAAGGCATACATAAATTCCCTGGGATATGAAACCAAACTTCATGGTTCGAGAAACAGATCATTCAGTCCTTTTCAAATGAGGTAGTATAAGCAACGACTAAGTGATGGATGCAGTGTGTCTAATGCTGCTAATACATTGTTATAATTATACACACATTAGAGGCAGTCTGTCTATGTAAGATATGTAAGATGATAACATGAAGAGACACAGATAACTAGAGGTGTTAAAAGTACAAAAATTAATGTCAAGTACATATGGAAATGCACATCTATAAAAATTATTCCAGGAAAAGCTGAAGTAGCTCTTTGGAATCTTTCTGCAAGTTAAAATACAAAAGTACAAACTTAAATCTTAAGTAAAATATGAGAATAAAAAAAGAGAACTTCTGTGCTTAAAATCACACTAATCTTGGTTATTGGTCGTATATTAGTGAAGAATGATGTAAATGTGGACGAAGGGTGCGTCTCGTTATCCATGACATTGTTAAATCTCCAGCTCTCAGATTGTCATTGACAGAGCAGACACGGAGATAGGTGAGCGTGCAGCGGGACAGCAAAACCTCACACTTGCAGAAAAGTACTGGTGATAGGTGGAAAGTTGCTAAGATTTGTCCAAAAAGTCACTAAGTTGGCAACACTGGTCTGCACTGACTGTTAGATAAAAGGCAGTTTAAGCTCTGCCTCTCTCTAGCAAAAAGAAAATACAGAAGGAGAGGGAACACAGAGCTTTTCAGTTATGCACGTTCTATTTGAAAAGCAATAAAATACAGTCAGTCAAATTTCTATTTCTTATAAATGAGCGCCCCCCTTCTGATCCCTCCAGCCCCGCCCCTGTGTTGAGAACCACTGCATTAATAAACCTGTTGTTTACTGTCAGAACTGCTGCTGTAGAAAATTAATCTACATCTTCTGCTTAAAGAGTTCAACAGAGCTGTGGTGTTACATAAATTTACCAACTAAAACAATTTAAAGCTCACCATAATAAACAAAACAAAACCCAGTTTGTGAAAAGAGCAAGAGGCTGCTGAGACACACGATGAAACAAATACAGAAAAGAATAAATGATCATCTTTAATCTGTGTGAATAACAATAACAGTGCAATGTGTGTTTACACAGTCATTCCCTTTAGACGTAGGCTTTTGGCGCCCCCTGCTGGCTCGGCGTGAGTGTGTGAAGATGTGTGTGTTGTGTCATCAGGGAAGCCGTGTGCAGCAACGTATTTACGGTAAGCTTCGCGAATGATCCGGAAGGCGCGTGCATCAGCATATGGGATATCAGTAACTGGGTCACGATACAGAGCGGGATTATGGGTAACGGGACACACTTCCTGAATGGGTAGGTCGGGGCTGACACGGCCCAACTGCGGGAAAGCAGACCCAAACGATTCATCATCACTGAAGGTAATGAACGTACGCGAGCAGAGAGCTCCAGCCCCTGAGGCTGCAGTACAGGAAAAGGAAGCTGAGAGGGGCGTGTCCTGATCCAACCTAAAGGAAGAGAGCAAGTGATGACACAAACAAAATAACACACAACTGTAACTCTGTGCGAGTGAGTGTGTGTGTGTGTGTGTGTGTGTACCCCTCTACATCCACGTTCTCGTCTTTGAGTGGCGGCTCAGACATCATCAGAACGGAGTGATAACGGATTGTCGGTCCCTCAAACTTCCTCTTTTTTTGTACCTGCTTCTTCTTATCAGCCTCGAGACGCTCGTAATTCTCTACACACACACACACACACACACACACCCCTACATTAAAGTACTCCAATTCCTGTTCCCAGCTCACATAACTGTAAGCCTTCCTACATCTATCACTGTGTGTGTGTGTGTGTGTACCCAGTGACTCCAGGTTGCTGTGTGTAGTGAGTGTGAGTGTGTGTGTACCCAGTGACTCCAGGTTGCTGTGTGCAGTGTGAGTGTGTGTGTGTGTGTACCCAGTGACTCCAGGTTGCTGTGTGCAGTGTGAGTGTGTGTGTGTGTACCCAGTGACTCCAGGTTGCTGTGTGCAGTGTGAGTGTGTGTGTGTGTGTACCCAGTGACTCCAGGTTGCTGTGTGCAGTGTGAGTGTGTGTGTGTGTGTGTACCCAGTGACTCCAGGTTGCTATGTGTAGTGAGTGTGAGTGTGTGTGTGTGTGTGTACCCAGTGACTCCAGGTTGCTGTGTGCAGTGTGAGTGTGTGTGTGTGTGTACCCAGTGACTCCAGGTTGCTGTGTGCAGTGTGAGTGTGTGTGTGTGTGTGTGTACCCAGTGACTCCAGGTTGCTGTGTGCAGTGTGAGTGTGTGTGTGTGTGTACCCAGTGACTCCAGGTTGCTGTGTGCAGTGTGAGTGTGTACCCAGTGACTCCAGGTTGCTGTGTGCAGTGTGTGTGTGTGTGTGTGTACCCAGTGACTCCAGGTTGCTGTGTGCAGTGTGAGTGTGTGTGTGTGTACCCAGTGACTCCAGGTTGCTGTGTGCAGTGTGAGTGTGTACCCAGTGACTCCAGGTTGCTGTGTGCAGTGTGAGTGTGAGTGTGTACCCAGTGACTCCAGGTTGCTGTGTGCAGTGTGAGTGTGTACCCAGTGACTCCAGGTTGCTGTGTGCAGTGTGAGTGTGAGTGTGTACCCAGTGACTCCAGGTTGCTGTGTGCAGTGTGGGTGGGTGTGTGTGTGTACCCAGTGACTCCAGGTTGCTGTGTGCAGTGTGAGTGTGTGTGTGTGTGTACCCAGTGACTCCAGGTTGCTGTGTGCAGTGTGAGTGTGTGTGTGTACCCAGTGACTCCAGGTTGCTGTGTGCAGTGTGAGTGTGTACCCAGTGACTCCAGGTTGCTGTGTGCAGTGTGAGTGTGTACCCAGTGACTCCAGGTTGCTGTGTGCAGTGTGAGTGTGTGTGTGTACCCAGTGACTCCAGGTTGCTGTGTGCAGTGTGAGTGTGAGTGTGTACCCAATGACTCCAGGTTGCTGTGTGCAGTGTGGGTGGGTGTGTGTGTGTACCCAGTGACTCCAGGTTGCTGTGTGCAGTGTGAGTGTGTGTGTGTACCCAGTGACTCCAGGTTGCTGTGTGCAGTGTGAGTGTGTGTGTGTACCCAGTGACTCCAGGTTGCTGTGTGCAGTGTGAGTGTGTGTGTGTACCCAGTGACTCCAGGTTGCTGTGTGCAGTGTGAGTGTGAGTGTGTACCCAGTGACTCCAGGTTGCTGTGTGCAGTGTGGGTGGGTGTGTTTGTGTACCCAGTGACTCCAGCTTGCTCTGTGCAGTGAGTGTGTGTGTGTGTACCCAGTGACTCCAGCTTGCTCTGTGCAGTGAGTGTGTGTGTGTGTGTGTGTGTGTATGTGTGTGTACCCAGTGACTCCAGGTTGCTCTGTGCAGTGAGTGTGTGTGTGTACCCAGTGACTCCAGGTTGCTGTGTTCAGTGTGAGTGAGTGTGTACCCAGTGACTCCAGGTTGCTGTGTGCAGTGAGTGTGTGTGTGTGTGTGTACCCAGTGACTCCAGGTTGCTCTGTGCAGTGAGTGTGTGTACCCAGTGACTCCAGATTGCTCTGTGCAGTGTGTTGAGCTTCTCTCAGTAAGTCTTCCTGACTCAGAGGTTTGTCTCTGTGAACTCTGCGGCGTCTCGGCGCCTCCTGCTGACGTTCTTGCAGACGCTCAAACGTCTTCCGCGTGTGTTCACTAGTCGACTTCCTCACCGACTTGCGCACTACAGAGAGAGAAACACGTCACACTAGACACCAGGGGGAAAAAAATACACTGTGTCTCATTGATCACGCTGGGTACCAAACAGATTTGTTCATAAATTGTTCTTGGGAGCATTTACACAAGAACATTCAGTTTTCATGCTCTCATGCTCCTGAGTGCGAGACTAACTAATGGATTACGCAGTCAGGTTTCAATCACTTGTGTATTTTTAGTTACACAAATTTACTCAAAGTTGTGTGAAACCCAGTCATTTCATATTAATCACATTAACTAAAGGAACATTAAAAATTAAATTAATACAGAAAGCAAACCAACATAAATACATAAATTAAGGCAAAAAAAATCATTAAATTAAGGTTGCTGCATTAAGTTCTGTTTGCCGAAGCATGGTCTTTTAATGCCTTGGTCTTCAGTAGAGCCAGAAGAAAGTGAGCGATCTGGTATGTGGCGTATCCCCCAGTGTTCTGCAGATCGTTCGGATCCTGTGGACACAGGCCACTCTGCTTTTTTAACACCATCGGTGAAGGTGCGAGGGATTTCTCATCTCTACACAGAGATGCTGAGACACAATAAATAAATAAAATAAAAATAAGCATAGCAGTTTCCCTGTGTGATACTCCTGATATCCACCATCACCTGGGTACAGTAGATATACTTTCCTCCTCCGTTTCAAACCATTTTTAGTTTCATCGCTTTGATTTAAAATCAAATTCTCATTTTCTGTAATTTAGCTCCAGATTTTAATCTTTCAGCTGTGGTTAGATAATAAATTCTTTATTGGCATAGATATGTCAAATAACATTTAATGAAAGATTGATAAATAAGGCTCGGTGTGCATGTGTGCGTGTGGAAAGGGGGGGGGGGTTACATACTTTCTCCAATCTCCTGCAGCTCCTGGGCTGAACGTTTTTCTGCTTTTGGTTTCTCAGCCTTCGGCTCCTCAGATAGATGTTTGACCCTGGGCTTCATTACCTTTATGGGCTCCTAACACACACACACACAAACAAACACACACTTTTTCTAACAGGCTTTATAACTACTCAAATTTATGAAACAGGTTGTGCTTATTACATAAATTTTATTTCATCCAGAACACTGACACACCTGCACATGAAGCTCTCACTGCAGAATATACTAGTCACATGGGAATACCTGTCTCACTGAGGGTCACTCAGTAGGCTTTAATGAGGATGCAGTGTATGTATGTCTCACTCAGTAGGCTTTAGTGAGGATGCAGTGTATGTGTCTCACTCTGTAAGCTTTAGTGAGGATGCGGCTCCGTCTGCGTGGTGTCTCCTCTTCCTGTTCACTGTCTGGTTCGTCTCCTTCGTCCAGATCGAAGTCACTGTCCACCTCGTCCTCAGTGTCCGAGTGATCACCATGATACTCATCATCACCAGACTCCTACACACACACACAGGCAGAATTCAGTACAGACAACTAAAAATATTAATAGTAAACTATATTTAGCGTTTAAATGACAAATACACACAGAGAGATGGATAGAGATAGAGAGATAGACAGACCGATAGATAGCTGATAGATAGATAGCGAGAGAGACAGAGAGAATATTAAACTGACGTCATTAAATCCTCCGTATGTGGTTTTGTAAAACTCGTCCTCTTCCTCCGCTTCCAGGATTTTGGTCATGCGGTTCCCGGCGGTGCTTCTCTGTTCTCTGCTGTTCGCTAAACTCATCTTCACACCGAGTCTAATCTCCGCTACAATCATAAAATAATCACAGATATTGTCATGGAGTAATAATAAGATAAACTCACGCCTCCGCCGAGCTACAAACAAAAAAGCTAAGCTAACGGAGACAAACAGGCATTAAGTTCCTGCTACGAAACAAATTTCCTACAAAAACAACTTTAACATCCACTACAGCGATTATTAAAATTTATTTTACTGTCACAAACACACAACGTGAAGAAACTCCAGAGAATTTCAACACAAACAACAAACAATGCCTCCAGTATTGTTGGGGGAAATTTTACTTCCGGCGTCAAAGGTTAAAAATCTACGACTCCAAAGCTAAGAGACTGGCGCCACCGTGTGGACCGGAAATAACTTTTACACAGGTATAAAACAACATCCATGAAGAAATGTGTGACGCTAACACTCGCCGAGCACTTTATTAGGAACACCTGCTCATTCATGTGATTATCTAATCAGCCAATCATGTGGCAGCGGTACAATGAATAAAGTAATGTGGATACAATTAACAATTCCCCTCGCAGGATCAATAAAATCTGTCTGACTGTCTGAGCAGCTTCCAGTAATGTTCATGTCAACCATCAGAATGGAGAAAATGTGATCTGAGTGATTTTGAGCGTGGCGTGGTTGTTGGTAGCAGATGGTCTGGTTTAAGTATTTCAGAAACTGCTGATCTCCTGGGATTTTCATACACAACATTCTCTAGAGTTTACACAGAATGGTGCAATAAAGAAAAAAACATCCATTTCTGCTGACAGAAACACATTGTTGATGAGGTTTTATTACTGGTTGTAGCTATCAAACACTTCATTGCATGTTATATGATAAGGCTGAGTTAATGCCATCTCCATCTATTTGTCTCTCAGCCTATCTAATACAAACATATGCTATAATATTCATTCAAATAACCTGTTATATCAAAGTTCCTCGGGTTAGAACAGAGCTGGGGAAAAATATTTTAATTATAATGCTTCTGTTATTTGGAATAATCTACAACATACTTTAAAGCTGACCATGCTTCCATCACTGAATGGGTTTAAGGTACTTCTAACAGATGCTGTGTTTTAGCCCCTGGTAAATTGTTGTTGTGATCCTTGATTGTGTTGTTTTGTGTTTTTATGTTGTAAATTTGTATATTTATATTATTTGTTGCTGCCCTCCTAGCCATGCCACTCTTGTAAAAGAGATTTTTAATCTCAATTAGTTTTTTTAACCTGATTAAATAAAGAAAATGAATGAATGTGAATGGCCAGACTGGTTGGAGCTGACAGAAGGGCTAGAGTGACTCAGATAACCACTCTGGCTCACCAACACTGGACAGCTGAAGACTTGAGAAACATAGCCTGGTCTGATGAATTTCATTTTCTGCTGAGGAACACAGATGGGTCTGTGGGTCAGAATTTGGCACCAACAGTGTAACATGAATCCATGGACCCAACCTGCCTTGTGTCAACATTCCAGGCTGGTGGAGGTGGTGTGATGGTGTGGGGAATGTTTTCTTGTCACACTTTGGGCTCGTTAATACCAATCAATCATCGTTTTAATGCCCCAGTGTATTTGAGTATTATTGCTGACCATGTGCATCCCTTCATGGCCACAATTTACCATCTTCTAATGGTTACTTACAGCATGATAATGCACCACATCACAAAGCTGAAGTCGTCTCAAACTGGTTTCATGAACATGACGATGAGTTCAGTGTTCTTCAGTGGGCTTCCCAGTCACCGAATCTTAATCCAGTAAAACACCTTTGGGACGTGGTAGAAAGGGAGATTCGCAGCATGAACGTGAACCTGAAACATCTGCAGGAACTGTGTGATGTCATGTCAGCATGGAGCAGAATCTCAAAGGAACATTTCCACCATCTTGTGGAATCCATACCATGAAGATTTGAGGCTGTTTTGAGAGCAAAGGGAGGCCCTACCCAGTATTAGTGTAGTGTTCCTAATAAAGTGCCCTGTGAGGGTATATCCTCTGTTGAATGAAGCACGAGACTAAGAAAAGAAAAAGAAACGACATCGTCAAGCGCTTAAAGTCAGTTCAGTATAGACCATACACTATACAGCGATATGGTACACACTGTAGATGATATAATGTTGCCACAGCAACAGGAATAACACTGTTGCTAGGCAACGAAGAACCACAGAAGCCTGGGATTATGTTAGCTACTGAGTGAGGCTGACAATTTAACAGTCTTTTATAGAAACTATAGAGCACAGTGAGAGTGGAACCGAGACAGAATCATCAGGAGCATCGTTCCCCGACATGCCGTAAATTATTCATCAAACTCTTCAGTGTTTGTGATGACTTTCATTTGAGAAACTTTAAATGGAGATTGGAGTTCATGTAGAATTTTATTATAAACAACTGTGTGTGTGTGTGTGTGTGTGTGTACAGACATGGACAGAAATTGATTCACCAACCGTTAATTACAGAAAGATGATTTATTGATGATTTATATAATAAGCATGATACAGAGTGTGTGATCAGTGTGTGTTCAGTTCATGTCTGCGTGCACACACACACACGCGCACACACACACACACGCGCGCACACACACACGGCAGTAAGCTCTCATGCTAGTTAATCAATTTGATATAAAACATTTTAAGATTGTGCATGAATCATACACAATACAAAGGCACAGAGTTTAGAAAAATATAATTTATATACAAAAACAAAGCAATAAGTGTTTAAATTATTCACTCTGACAAACATAATGTGTGACATCATAATGGCTTAATGACGGCGTAATGGCTTAGGGGTTGTATTTAAAAAGGAAAACATACAACTGTATCACAGCCATCAGAACCTGAGAGAGAGAGAGAGAGAGAGAGAGAGAGAGAGAGAGAGAGAGAGAGAGAGAGAGAGCGGTTAACTGTAGGTAAATAACAGTAATAACAGTAACACCTGGGTGATGTCTCACCTGGTTAGTGGCAGTTAGAAGCCATTAGTGTTTAGGTTAATGGGATGAACGTCTCCCACTTGCACCACACTGATGCCGCTGCTCGCTAACCGTGCCATGCCATCCGGTGACAGGGTCTCCATGGTAATGAGCGTCTGGTCCGGCCCACTCTCGGCGCTCCCCATCGGCTTCTTCTTTGTGTGGGTACGGATGTGTTTGGACAGGTGATCACTGCGCATAAAACGCTTCGGACACTCAGGACACGAAAACTTCTTTTCCCCTACACACAGACACAGAGAAATTCACTTACAAGGGGTGGAGGATTACACCTGACATAAAGGTGAATAATCTCCAAGTGAAAAATGAATAAATCAGTAGTAATTATCAGTTTATTTCACACTCTCCCACTGACTATTTTGACCTGTGTGTGTGTGTATACCAGTGTGTGTGCGCCGGTGTCTCTGCAGCTCGTCGGAGCGGGTGAATCGTTTCCCACAGTGAGCCCAGTTGCAGACAAACGGCCGCTCGCCCGAGTGCCAGCGCAGGTGTGCCCGCAGGTGAGACGTCTTCCCATAAACCTTCCCACAGCCTGTGATGTGGCAGATGTGCTGCTTCTTCTTACTGGGGTCAGTGCTACATATGTGTACACATACACACACACACACACACGGTAGTAATCAGATGATGTATCTCAATATTCCATACAGACGATATCGTAAACACTTAATCCGTGGTCACTAGGTAAGCAGCCACTAGATCAGGCATCTCAAACTCAGATTGGCTGGGGGCCATTGCTGTACTGACATCTCACAGGAGGACCATTTTAGCATTCAAGCACAACAAGAAAGCGCAATATTTATGGAAATTTGCTTTACATGCCGAGATGTTAACTCTTATTTACTTCATATTCCATTACTAACATTTTTGTCATACTCAACAAAATGTAAACTGCAGTGTCTATACATTATTATTTACTGTATGTGTGAGTGTAATATAGATATCATACACACACACACACACACACACACACACACATACATATATATATATATATATATATATATACACACACACAAACAGACAATGACCCTAAGCACACAGCCAAGATAACAAATGAGTGGCTACAGGACAACTCTGAGAATGTCCTTGAGTGGCCCAGCCAGAGCCCAGACATGAACCTGATTGAACATCTATGGAGAGATCTGAAAATGGCTGTGCACCGACGCTGCCTGTTGGAGCTTGAGAGGTCCTGCAAAGAAGAATGGAGAAACTGCCCAAAAATAGATGTGCCAAGCTTGTAGCATGATACTCAAAAAGACTTGAGGCTGTAATTGGTGCCAAAGGTGCTTCAACAAAGTACTGAGCAAAGGCTGTGAATACTTATGTACATGTGCTTTTATGTTTTTTATTTTTAATAAATTTGCAAAGATTTCAAACAAACTTCTTTCACGTTGTCATTAAGGGGTATTGTTTGTAGAATTTTGAGGAAAATAATGAACTTAATCCATTTTGGAATAAGGCTGGAACATAACAAAATGTGGAAAAAGTGAAGCGCTGCGAATACTTTCCAGATGCACTGTACAAGTGTGTGTGTGTGTGTGTGTGTATATATGTTTTAACAGTTAGTGTAAATCTTTTTCCCTTACTTTATTTTAACTTGAATAACTTATTAAAACCTTGCACTGAACACATGCAATCCCTGAATACATTTGCACACTATTCTATTTCTTGGCAGACACCCGGTGGTGCTTCTGCTCACACAACTGAGCCAGGTGTGCCCTGACAGAGGTGAAACCCTGAGGACAGCTTCGAGATAGCCATCACTAAGCCAAGACCTGTATGTGCATTTATTGAAGTTCATAGTTAGGAAAAATTTCTCACACAGATACGTGCTTCCAAAAAGGCACATTACCCCACTGAACACTTTGGACAGCTCTGGGAAGCATGAAGGTAATTCTCTCCGAAACTGTCCAGTCTTGTCTGCTTTTCCCTGAGCCTCTCGGAATTTAGTTTTTAGCTCAATGTTGCACTGCAAGTCAATAAGCTCCATTTGCAACAAACCTGGGACACTGTCCACACCAGCTAAGAAGGGATCTGAGAACAGCTGGAAAGTGTCATGGTGTGCCTCGAAGTCAGCAAAACACTGATCAAATTCCTGCAGTAGGTTTTCAATAGCAGAGGCATGTTCATCACCACTGAATGCACTGTCCTCCTGCACCAGAGATCTGCATGCTATGAAATGACTGAGGTTTCTTGCAGAAAGCAGTTTTCCACAATCTCAGTTTTGTGGAGAAGGCTTTCACACGCTGACCAGGGCCCTGGAGCTTCAGGTGAAGGATGTTCAACTCTTGCGTTATGTCCACAAAGAACGCAAGATCCATGACCCATTTAGGATAATCAAATTCAGGAATGTCCATTCTGCCATCTTCCATGAATCGCTTCACTGCTCTTAACTCAAAAAATCTCTTCAAGACCTTCCCCCTGCTAAGCCAGTGCACCTGAGTAAACTACACCACCATACAGTAGCTCAATTTCTTCTAAAAAGGCCTGAAACTGGCGGTGCTGTAAGCTCCGGTCCTGATCTAATCAATACAACAGACATGTTCATATTTCACGTTTTTGCTGCAGAGCATCTGTATAACGCGATGTATAACACGGTGCAGAACAACTGCTGGATCTGAATTTTCCTCTTCTAACTTTCCTTGTACTAGCGCTACCACTCCGCTTTTTCATAGTGGTGTACTGCATAACTCTGTGTGTGAGTGTGTGTGTTACCGTCCATCTCCATCCTTGCAGTATGGACATGTGCACGCTTCTCTGCGTGAGCGGCGACTCGGAGGAGTCGTGTCTAAACTCTGATCCAACATCGAGTCGTCCATGACGTCTCCTGCAGCTCCCTGATCACCTGCGCACACGCACACACATACACTTTATACAACACAGCAGAAGCTGCATGTGCAATTCAATGCACATATATAAATCAACTGGGCAAAACTAGTGTGAATAAAGGACCAAGAATGGTGCACGCAAGTTACAGGTGAGAATGGCGTGTGTGCGCGAGTTACAGGTGAGAATGGCGAGCGCAAGTTACAAGTGAGAATGAGAGTCCACGTTATGAATCCTGGATCAATTAAATTAGCCCCTCCCCCTGCTCACGGTGACCTCAGAACCTGACTTAACCAAACCAATGACATTTATGGAGGCTTCACTGGTATATTAGAAGTATGGAGCAGTTTCAGCTAGCACTGAAAGATGGTGGTGGTGATGGTGGTGATGATGCTGACCTGCTGTGTTGATGGTGATCGGAACTTCCTGTAGTTGGTTCAGCTGCAGTCCAGCACTGTTCAGGTTAATGGTGCCAGACTGAGTGAGTCCAGGAAATGAGGTCACAGAAGGAAGTGATGCCACAGTGATCTGAGCTCCAGCAGGACTCTGCAGCTGAAGCGTCTGCCAGCTGACCTGTCCGTTCGGCCCCACCGTCCTCAGCAGGATCGGCCCGTTATTGAGCGACTGGATCTGCAGGTTCTGAAGGCCATCTTGAGGAAGAGTGTGCGCAGTGATCACATGACCTGCAGAAATGGCTCCTGATTGGACAGTTGGTAAAGTGGACGTTCCCTGAAGGAGCTGCTGAGGCTGGATAAAGAACTGCTGTGCATCTCTGCCGTCAGACTGGACAGAGATTCCTGCAGTAACGTTGTGGAACGTGTTGGCGGTCATGGTGGTGTTTGGAGCTGAAACAGTGTCCGTGTACGAACTGGGAGTGTGTGTGCTGGGAGTGTGTGTGCTGCTGACACACTCTGATGTGGACACTGCTGCTATTGTCGTCTGTTGGCTTTGGACAAGCTGCTGATTGGCTCCATTAGACACTTCATCACTTTTCACTGTGTTAGCTCCTGTGCTAACAGGAAGCAGAGTGATGTTATTGAGTGCTAAAGGCATGTTAATAAATGGCGTCTGATTGGTCAGAACCGAGTTTCCTAATGTGAAGTTATGGAAAGGAATCATTCCAGGAACTGTGAGGATGTTTCCACTTCCTGTGGTCTGATTGGCTGCTGTGGTAATAAGAGGCTGGCTTCCATTGGCTGATGAAACAAGCTGTATCTGTCCTGTTCCTGAAGCATCATGGGACGTCTGAGTGAACTGGAGCTGCTGTCCGTCCACAGTGTGGAACTGAGGAATGACCTGGTACTGAATGTTGGGTAAAACCCCGGACAGCGCCGTGAGGACCTGCTGACCCTGTAACGCTGTAGGAGACAAAACAAATTGCTGCTGCTGCTGCTGCTGCTGCTGCTCCGCTTCACCGCCACCCGGCTTCTGAGACACGCCTTTATCACAGCCACTGTTTATCTGAGGAATGAGCTGAGGGATAATCTGCCAGCCGTTAGCGTTCTGAGACATCTGAGCGGAGTTTATGTCAATCTGAGTTGCTTCCTGTTGGGTGTCGTTTTCATCTATCCGACTGCAGGTGGCAGCCAAAAGGGCTAAAGGAGACGGCTGCTGTGCTTCCTGCAGAGGAAAAGCAGGGAAAAGTGGTCTGGGTAAATAAATACTGAGCGAGAGATTACCTTAAAGACACCCGACAAACACACACCTGCTAAATCACTGCCTAAAACACCTGACAAACACATCTTGGGTGTGGAAACGGTGGACTGTACCTCACGCCGGTACAGAGTGGTCAGAGAGCCGTGCAAGAACGATGCGGCCAGAGAGCCGCGCAAGAACGACGCAGCCAGAGAGCCGCGCAAGAACGACGCGGTCAGAGAGCCGCGCAAGAACGACGCGGTCAGAGAGCCGCGCAAGAACGACGCGGTCAGAGAGCCGCGCAAGAACGACGCGGTCAGAGAGCCGCGCAAGAACGACGCGGTCAGAGAGCCGCGCAAGAACGACGCGGTCAGAGAGCCGCATAAGAACGACGCGGTCAGAGAGCCGCATAAGAACGACGCGGTCAGAGAGACGTGTAAGAACGACGCGGTCAGAGAGACGTGTAAGAACGAAGTGGTCTGAGGGACGGACGTGAGCACATACAGCTCAGGTTTAAGCCACAACTCTCTGCCTGCTATACCATGCTAATGCTAATCAGTGTAGCTTTGTAGAACATTTTTTAAGTTGTGTAGCGGTAATGAAGATGAATAATTACTCATTTCTGTGTGAAAGGTGAGGATGTGTGTACACATCCTCACAGAAATGTATGTATCATTCTGCATACATCATTCTATGTATCATTCTGCAGCGGGACACACTTCTCAGCAGGCGGGACGGCAGCGTGTGTGTGTGTGTGTGTATAGAGTTTAACTCTAAATAAAACTAGTTAATGATCTATAAATCTTATCCCTATACTGAGTAATGTTTATTAACACACAAACCTCTAGCTTCATAAAGAATCTTTACATCCGAGAGACTTAATAATCTGATTAAATGTTGATATTAATATAATACTGTATAACACACACACATACACACACACTTACTTGGCCTGAACTGGCTTTCCTGATATGTTCTCCATGGTTGTCCACCAGGTTGGTCATTTCACTCTGCTGATCTGTGACGAGAATAAACTGAAAGTAAAACTCCAGACATAAGATCTGAGATTTTCATCAGGATTCTGACATTAACAACTAACTTTACATTTAATAAAATATTGAACTGTCTTTATGTTTAATAAATAAAACAAGCATAAGATCTGAGCTGCATTACACACTTCCTCAGCTGTGCTGGACTGTATGGATTAAATATTACATTTATGTTTTATTATCAGAGAGAAGCAGAATTTTGAAACAGATCTGAAACTTTATGGGTTTGGTTCCTACAGCTAGCTACCTGACTACAGCTAACTAAGCTAACTGAGCTAACTAAAGCTAACTAAAGCTAACCATTGGCCCTACACTGACAGCCCTGTAATTCCAGCTCCTCAGTAATTAAAGATTAATGTGAGACTCTTCAGTAAAACTCTGCACTGATCCTCTCGGGACTTTACAGCAGGAGATTAAACACTTCTGGTCTGTTGAAGAAGAAACCTGTTAAAAGGCGTTTTTCATGAAAGTTCCCCACAGAGCTGTTAGCCGAGTGAGCTAACTCTAATTACACACCGAGCTGCTCTACCAGTTTGGCAGGAATCAACTTCCACGAGCAAAAAACTTTATAAAGACCGCGAAAGATTTCTCACAACTCTTTATTTAACACTCATCGTTACTTAAAGCACATAATAATCAACTGAACCTGATAAAAATGAAGTTATTAAAGGCAGAAGATAATAACTCACCACTCATTTTACACGGAAGGAGTTTCTCAAGCTGTTCTACAAAAACTTCCAATAATTCAACCGAACTTGCTAAGCGGCGGTGACTGACAGACTGGCGCAGAGAAAATCAGCCAATCAGAACGCGCCTTGAGGATTTAGCTAACCAATTACAATCTTCAATTGGAGCGCCTTCTACTGCTGCCGGCATATAGGAAGAGATCTATATGTACTGTGCCGGGCAGTGTTCCGGTAGGTATTATTTGTAAATCAGTAAATGTAAGCGAACCCTTAAGGGTACTTCGCTGTTAGGGTTCAGACGGGGAAGGGGCGTATCCAAGCGGAAAAAGGCGGGAGAGATCTTTTATCCCCCAGCTTTATTTTTATTACATTAAAGCAACAAGTTACAGATCAGAGTGATATATTCCACTAATAATTATTCAAACATAACTCAAATATACATTAAACACACAACGAGTCAAAATATATGAATCTTAAATAAATACATAAATATAGAAATCAGTGAATTAATTCATTTAAATTGTTACTAATGGTTTAAACAAAACATTATACCCTGAGCAGACTGCTAACATCTTATGTTATATGAGTGACATACAAATCTAATGTATTTGAAGGAAAGGGAGAAGGTTGGTGGGATAGAATTGGTTAAGAAAGAGTACTTATGATTCAGAACCTTTTAACCCAATGTAATAATAATATAACTTATAATGGACCTAAATGGATATCCCATACCTAATATTGATATACAGAGATACTGATATACTGAGATACCGATATATTGAGATATTGAGATACTGAAATACTGATATAATGAGATACTGTTATTCTGAGATACTGATATACTGATACATTGAGATACTGAGAAACTCAGATACTGATATTCTGAGATACTCATACTGCTGTACTGAGATATTGAGATACTGATATACTGAGATTCTGATATAACGAGATACAGATATAATGAGATACTGGTATACTGATCTTCTGAGATACAGATATAATGAGATACTGGTATATTGATACACTGCCCTCCATTAATATTGGCACCCTTGGTAAATATGTGCAAAGAATGCTGTGAAAATTTGTCTTTATTTTTTAACCTTTTGATCTTTTGTTTAAATAATTCACAAAAATACTCTGCTCTCATGGATATCAAACAATTACGAACACAAAGCAGTTAACAACTAAAATCTTTGTTTAATATAGACACCCTTTTATCCAATACTTTGTGCTAGGTCCCTTTGCCAAGATAGCTCTGAGTCTTCTCCTATAATGCCTGATGAGGTTGGAGAATACATGGCAAGGGATCTGAGACCATTCTTCCATACAGAATCTCTCCAGATCCTTCACATTTTGGGGTCCACTCTGGTGGAATCTCCTCTTGAGTTCACCCCACAGGACTTCTATGTGGTTCAGGTCGGGGACTGGGATGGCCATGGCAGGACCTTGATTTTGTGATCAGTAAACCATTTTTATGTTGATTCTGATGTATGTTTTGAACCATTGTCCTGGTGGAAGATCCAACCACGGCCCATTTTAAGCTTTCTGGCAGAGGCAGTCAGGTTTTCATTTAATATCTGTTAATATTTATAGAGTCCATGATGCCATGTATCCTAACAAAATGTCCAGGTCATCTGGCAGAAAAACAGCCCCAAAACATTAAAGAGCCACCACCATACTTAACCGTGGCATGAGGTACTTTTCCATATGGCTACCTCTCTGTGTGCTCCAAATCCACCTTTGGTGTTTATTGCCAAAAAGCTCTATTTTGGTTTCATCTGACCATAGAACCTGATCCCATTTGAAGTTCCAGTAGTGTCTGGCAAACTGAAGATGCTTGAGTTTGTTTTTGGATGAGAGTAGAGGCTTTTTTCTTGAAACCCTTCCAAACAACTTGTGGTGATGTAGGTGACTTCAGATTGTAGTTTTGGAGACTTTCTGACCCCAAGACGCAACAAACTTCTGCAATTCTCCAGCTGTGATCCTTGGAGATTTTTGGCCACTTGAACTGTCCTCTTCACAGTGCTTTGAGATGATATAGACACACGTCCAATTCCAGGTTGATTCATAACATTTCCAGTTGACTGGAACATCTTCTTAAATTTCCTGTTGCTAGTCACCCAGGTATACCAGAAATTGTTTTTTAAATATTAATTGGAATATACTTCAAGTATATTTTTGTCATATGAATTCATAAGGGTGCCAATAATTGTGGCACATATATATTTAACAAAGGTTTTTGGTTTTTTTTAATAAACCTGTGTTTGTAATTGTTTGATATCCATGACAGCAGAGTATTTTTTGTAAATTTTTTGAACAAAATATCAAAAGGTCAAACAATAAACATAAAAACAAATATTATTGAGTATACTGATACAGGTACATCCTACATCTCCTATTGTATGGTATATACTGATATCTTTAGATACTGATATGCTGAGATACTGATATACTGAGATACTGATATACTGAGATACTGATATACTGAGATACTGACATGCTGATATACTGATATACTGAGATACTGCTATACTGATATACTGAGATACAGAGATACTGATATACTGAGATACTGAGAAACATTCAGTAATATTTAGTCATATCATACAGTACAGACAATTAAAGTGTATATATATATATATATATATATATATATATATATATATATATATATATAGATATATATATAGATATATATATATATATATATAGTGTTTTTGTTATTCTATTAGTACATGTATCTTACAAATAAAGTATTATTATTTCTATTGCTATAATATTTTATTTGTTAATTAACTACATAATAACAACAGAATAATAGAAATAAACTGGTCATAAAATAGTTTTATTAAACATGGTTCATCAGAATGTTTATGATAATAAACGTAACAATCTGCACATGGAAAGCTCATCATTTACTGGTCATAATTAGCTCCTCCTCTTCACAGTGGGTGTGGCTATAATGTTCCTCTGTGAGTGTGAGTGTGTGTGTGTGTGTGTGCGTGAGAGAGAGTGTGTGTGTGTCGATCATGGCTTACCAACTAAAACTAGCAGAGAAACTGGTGGTTCTCAATGAGCGGGGAAGAGGAGTGTTAATCCGCATGAATTACATCAAAAAGGTCAGAAATATTCAGTTACTAAATAAAAAGTATTATAAAAATATACAGAAATGTTCTTGCAAAGGCTTCTTACCAACGCCCCAAAAAAGAGGAACCTGATGGACAGTAATACCTCCTCACAGTGTGAACATTTATCAAATGCATTTATAACTGTGATTAAATGTTTGTAACTAAACTCTTTGTTTATAAATAATATTGTATTAATATTAATAATTATAGTGTATAAAAATGCAGATTTAGTGCAGGATTAGTGAATTAATTGGCTTTATCTATATACATCAGTTTATTAGTATCAATCTCTTTATTGACCTGCTTATCAGTGTTTATATAAAATGTGTGAGTACAATAAAATAAAATGTACATTTGTTTATGTGTTAAATGGTATAAAGAGTTTGTTATAATTCAGAGATCATCAAAAAGGAAGTGCAAACAGGAAACCAGCAGCTCGACATAAACCACACACATTCACACACATATACACGCACACAGACACACACAAGCTCTCGCTGTCTCTCTCTCTCCTTGTGTATTGTATGAGAGCCATTTTGTGGGACTGTGAGTGAATGTAGTGTAATGTTGTGATAAACGTGATCCTGTCCAAAGTGGTGGTTTTTGTTATGTCAGTGTCTGCGCTCCTAGCTTCCTATTTTCAAACAGAAACAGAATGAGATTAAACTCTACTTCAGCACACAGTCAGAGTGAGAGTTCAGTTCAGTGTAAAGGAGAAGGAGGAAACTTTAGAATGCTGTTTAAAGAGGAATCACAATGTAGAAACACCATTTTCTCCCAGTTACACCTCTTCATAAAGGATATTAACATTCTTAACTACAATTAACTCCATTAAGGGTAGTGGTTTAAAGCAATCATAATTTTATTAATATTTCAGATTTAAGACAGTACATCACATCCGTAATTTTTATTTTTTTTTAAATCATATGTATGTAAAAGGAACCAAGTCATGGTGTATGTTGGTCAGCAGTGAGAGAGAGAGAGAGAGAGAGAGAGAGAGAGAGAGAGAGAGCGTTTACAGGATATAATGATATGGCATAAACAGATTTGAGAATAAAAATATTTTGGTAAACTACAGATATTAGAAGTAAGTGAGGCAGCGTGTTAATGGAGAGAAGTGCATCAGGGTTTTGCTGGGATTCAGGGTCAGAGTTGAGGATGATTTCATAAACACGTCCCTAACCAAACATCTCAGTGTGTCCAATAAACTTCATTTATCCGAGAACACTGAGTTACTAATCAACACTACATGATTAAAAGACAAACTAAATAACTTCTTCTTTTTTTCATTTTAACAGCCCTGTGTTATTAACTGTGACCTAAAATGAATATTTCTCCTGTTTCTTTAAGACGTGTGCGGATCCGAAACGACGGCCTGCGTTTTTCACTGATAAATCAATGGAACCTGCAATAAAATTCATCAACAGGAAATTTCCGAACATTGACTTCAGAGGAGGAAGTGTAAATTTCACACAGTAACACACACACACACACACACACACACACACACACACACACATACTGTGATTATGGGATGCATTTTTGTTCAGCATGATGTCACTTCATAATAAAAACCTGTTCTGAGTTTTGTCCATGTGTTTAATGTTAAATTATAGCAGCAGCTCAGCAACGTTCAGAAACAGAAATCAGCCATTCTGGAGGCTCTCGGCAGTTTTTATGATTCTTTCATCGATGTCTTGGAGTTCAGGGTGAGATTATTTATCATTCAGCTTTAATTTTTAAAAAAGTACAAAAACAGGAAAAAAACAAATAATTTTACAGATAATTTTATTCTCGGTACAGAAATATAATAATAATAATAATAATAATAATAATAATAATAATAATAATAATAATAATAATGATGATGATGATGATTAAACTCTGTTTAAAAATCCAAAGATTCAAGATTTTATGTTTTACTTCAGGATCATGTTTATGAGGTGCTGAACACCATCGATGCCTGCCAGTGTTTCTTTAACATCGTGAGTGATGGAGAGGATTTTCCCAAAAGCACTCAATAACACTGTGATTATTTTATTAATCATTGTTATAATTCTAATAAATAAACTGTTACAGGCGGTGAACTATGACTTCACTAAGAATTACCTGGACCTGATCAGCACCTACGCTTCCGTCATTTTAATGCTATCACGCATTGATGATCGAAAAGCTCTGATCGGGATGTACAACTGCGCATACGAGCTCTCAAATGGCAGCAGGTTAAATAGTCACACACACACACACACACACACACACGACTACTGTAATAACAGTAGTGGTAAAGGTCTGGTTAAGGTTGTGTCCAGGGACTGGACTTGAACAGCAGTAAAGCTTCAATCCTTCAAACTGACTGTCCCTCAGTGATGGAATGAGCAGGTTTGGGGAGTAACGGAGTACATGTGACGGTGTTACGTAATCAGGATAAACACTGGTGACTGTAATCCGTTACATTTACGTCGAGAAACAGAGTCAGATTACAGGTAGATTTAGTAAAAATGGGAATATTATCAGGATTACAGTTGTTCATTTAAAACCAAAGAAATGAATCTTTTTACAGAACACAATATAAACAGCTGCATGATTATAGTTCTGGTTCTCTCTCCCCAGTCGTGACTCACGTGAACAGCCTCCTGGTGCATAAATTTTGCGCAAAGTTAATTTAATAGAAATGAACACAAATTGTTCTCGGAAATGTTTTTGTTAGGGGGACCGTACGTCCTATTTTCCCGGACATAGTCTCTTTTCCGGACCTTAAAAAAGGGTCTAAATTGAGAAAGTGTCTGGGATTCGGCTTTAGTTTCATTATGATGTGTTTATGGTCTAATACTGCATCATGTGTACGCATGTTTGCATTGCTTTAACCCTCTCTGTAAATCCCGCCTTCTCGCACATCGACTGGTCAATTATAAAAGGCTCACAAGAATTATTGTCCAAATTCCTGCCTCTCAGCCGTTATCCTCCTCTCAGCGAGCACTTGAAGGTGAAGCGATGTCGTGTTCGGCGTTAAACAGTTACTCGACAATAGCAGCGAATGAAGCTGTCCCGAGTTGAAACAACGCCCATGACCATATAAGGTCATTTTTAATTTCATCTCATCACACTGCTTCGTATTACATGGCCATTTAAATGTGTAAATGATGGCAGAAATTACACTCGCGGCATCTAATATTTTATTTTATTCCATTAACATTCAAAAGAATGTAGGAATTGTTATATATTTGTCTGATGCTAATAGTGTGTCTTTTTCAGTTTATTAAAGTCTGCATTCATACTAACACTGTAACGCTATTAATCCCCCCCCCCCCGCCAAAAGACAGTGATCTTTTATTTATTTATTTGTTTGTTTGTTTTATTAAAACAAATCCAAACTTTGAACACATTTTTAAGACCTAAAATATGCTTTAAATAAAAGCCCAATATGATTTTAGATATATATACACATATACAGATGTGGCCTTGAAGTAATCCAAAAATAATCAAATTACACTACTTTCATATCGTGAGACTTGGATGACATTTTTTATGAAGTAGTTTATAATTGTAATTGAATAGTTTTTAAAATTAACCCTCCCAACCCTGGGAATGAACTTCCAAAATCAATCCGGATATCTGAAGACCCACATCTTTTAAAAAACATTCTCCACGTACTCTGGCTCTTACACCTCGACTCTATGCACTCTGCTCCTCTAGAACTTAATTAAAGTTAATGTATGGTAGCATTACTGTACTGTTCTCCACTTGATATATCACATTGCTTGTATTTCCTCATTTGTAAGTCACTTTGGATGAAATCGTCTGCTAAATGAAAAAATGTAAATGTAAATAAAGATTTGTCTGGAAACCAAAATCAAATTGTGTTTGTAAGTCTGATGTTTGATTCTTTATTTAATTCAGATGTTTTGTCATTTGTGCAGTGACCCATCGTTTCCTCGCCTCGGACAAATGATCATTGAGTACGAAAATCCTCTAAAAAAACTCACTGAGGAGTTTGGACCACACACCAAGGTACACACACACACACACACACATACACACATACATACATACACACACACACACACACACACACACACACTCACCTACCTGACTCTAGCTTCACCCATCACTCTAACAGTATTCCTTCATATAGCCCCGATCCATAATCACAGCTTCTGAATATAACGGTGAGCGTGTGTGTGTGTGTGTGTGTGTGTGTATGTTAGTCAGTGACAGAGGCTCTGGTGTCGCTGCAGTTTGTTTATCCTCGAAGGAACCTGCAGGTGGAGCAGTGGCGCAGTGCTCAGCTTCTGAGCATCATCAACACACCAGCGGCCATGATCAATCCCGAGACCAGTGACACGGTTCATTACCATCTCATTATATTATTATAATACATTCCTGATCAATCAGACCTGTGACACGGTTCATTACGATCTCATTATAATATTATAATACAGTCCTGATCAATCAGACCAGTGACACGGTTCATTACCATCTCATTATAATATTATAATACGGTCCTATTCAATCAGACCAGTGACATGGTTCATTACCATCTCATTATAATATTATAATACAGTCCTGATCAATCCCGAGACCAGTGACACAGTTCATTACCATCTCATTATAATATTATAATACGGTCCTATTCAATCAGACCAGTGACACGGTTCATTACCATCTCATTATAATATTATAATACGGTCCTATTCAATCAGACCAGTGACACGGTTCATTACCATCTCATTATAATATTATAATACGGTCCTGATCAATCCCGAGACCAGTGACATTCATTAAGTGCATGTGTGTTTGTGTGTGTGTGTGTGTGTGTGTGTGTGTGTGTGTGTGTGTGTGTGTTACAGATGGCATGTGAGTATTTATCTGTGGAAGTGATGGAGCGCTGGATAATTTGTGAGTGCATTTTTTATAATATAACAATAAAGAATTAGTTTTTCAGTGTGTATTATTTTACATTTTCATACCAGATTTAAATCCTCCTGTATATGAGTCTGCTATGTAGATGATGACAGGAATGTAATGTATGGTATGGTATTGTATTAATCAGGATGGTTATTGTATCAGTGGAGGGACTTGGTGTCTGTAGTCAGTGACTAAAGCTGAGAAACTTCGTGTTTAATATAGCGATAGTCTGCTTAATTTTTTTATGGAAACATTTTGATGGATTTTCTCTGTAAATCACCAGCACATGTAGTGAACCATGATCTGTGATTAGTAAAGCAGTGCGTGTGTGTGTGTGTGTTTCAGTGGGATTCCTGTTGTGCCACAGCAGTCTGGCAGCAAACGCTGTGTCTCTGGATTTGTGGAAAATGGCTTTACGCAGCGGTTTTTACGTCACACTCATCAGAGATGAAGTTATTAATGTCCACAAAATGTCTGAGGAACATTTCGACAACATCAAAGGGTGAGAGACTGTTCAATTCTCATTCTCATACTTTTGTGTGGCATTTTGACAGTTTGCTAATCTCATCTGTGTGTGTGTGTGTGTGTGTTCTGTTCAGTCAATTATCTGTACTGTGTTTAGACATTACATACACATTACAGACTAAGGGAAAGTTAAATAATGTGACTGTCAGTTTTGACAATCAGATTGATGATTAAATTAATTATCAGTTTTATTTGTTTTTATTTCTTGTTTATTTTCTGTCTTACTTGTTTTACACTACTTTATTTTATGTCTTTATTTTTATGTCTTTGCTAAAGCTAAAGGACAACTTATCTCCAGAATTAATGCCTGTTTTTCTACTTGAGGTTCTATGCTATGTGGCTTTAGTCAAGTCAAGTGTGACTCAGTTAGATCATCAACCGATGGTAAACAAAGATGCTGGCTTTGAAACGCTCCACACAGGAGGTGCAGAGGCAAATGCGGAGGCAATAATAACATGCACTGTCTTGCTAATAAGATAGATGCATTGCACTACTTGTTAGATCTAACAAGGACTGTGCTCGCATCTCTGAATTCTGCTTCGTATAATTGTGGCTAAACTAAAGTGCACCTGATGCATCTCTTCACCTTACGGGACATCAGCTGTCCAGAGCAAATCGAAACAACACACTGTCTCCCCGACATTTTAAAGTTCTGTTCCTCAAACCTGGAAGCCCTTTTAATTCACTGCAAGCCCTTCTACCTACCAAGGGAATTTCCTTCTGTGATTACGGTTGGAGCCCAAATTCCACCTCAGTCTAATGCACAGTACAGCACAGCGATCACTTCATGATCTGGAAAATAAATTTCCCAACAGCAGCCAGCACCAGATACCTGAGGCTGTGGAAACATTGAGGGACTTCCTGGACGCCATTGATTGGGAGGCATTGGAAGGCTGGTGTAGCAGTATTGTTGAGTAGACTGATACAGGTACATCCTACATCTCCTATTGTGAAGACATGTGCCTCTCTAAGAAGACCGTTATGAGGTACAATAATGACAAACCATGGTTCACTTAAAAACCGAGCGTGCTCAGATCGAACAAAGACCTGGCCTACAGATCTTGTAACAGGGAGGAATTCAGCCTTGATATATGGTGGTTTAACAGCACACTGAGAGCAGTAAATGACAGACATAAGGAATATCTGGAGAGCAACTTTGCAGAAAACAACAGCAGAGCTGTCTGGAGCTCCTTGAAGCGACTCTGCAACTTCAAATCAATTCAATTCAATTTTATTTGTATAGCGCTTTTTACAATAGACATTGTCTCAAAGCAGCTTTACAGAAATATCAACACGGAATACAGATATTAAAGGTGCGAATTTATCCCAACTGAGCAAGCCACTGAGTGGAGATGGTGGCAAGGAAAAACTCCCTAAGATGTTTAAGAGGAAGAAAGCTTGAGAGGAACCAGACTCAGAAGGGAACCCATCCTCATCTGGGTAACAACAGATAATTTGAAAATCAAAGAGCCCCCAAACAGCTGCCTAACCCAATCTGGCCAACCAGGTGAACCAGTTTTAATGCCATTTTGACCATCGATGACGCCTACACACCTGTCGCCTGCACATCAACAATATCTCGCAACATCAACGCATGCTCCAGCAGTAAGAAGACTCCCCTCCATCCTCCCGTGCACTGTCTGTTGTTGTTGCTGCACTGTACGTTTTAATGTATTGTTTAATTTTTCACACTGGCCCCAAAACCAATGCCTGTGAGCACAACTTATAGTGATTCTGATTCTGATCAGAGCAGTAAATAGTCTGATTTCCTTTTCTCTCTATAGTTACAGTAAACGAATTGCTGATATTAAGGAGTGTAAAGAACACGCAACGGCTAACTGGTAAGTTACACATTAATGGTGTTTATTATGTATTTATCAGTGAAGATGAATAAATTCTGGGCTCTGTGTTAAACTGCACAGTGGAGCGATTCATCGGGAGAAACGACACTTCCTGAGAAACGCTTTAAAGGAGCTGACGAAGGTGTTGGAGGATCAACCTGCTCTGCTTGGACCAAAGGTCAAAAAATCCAGTGAACTTTCATTTCTTTTCAGCGTGAAATCTGTTCTTCCAATTATATTAATTATATTTAGTTGTTCATGAGGTGACATAACACATTTTAGTAAATATTCATTCAGTTATGCTCATCTCTCCTCATTTCTCTCTTTTCTCTCTCAGGTGTTGTTTGTGTTTATGGCTCTGTCATTCTCGCGTGATGAAATCTGCTGGTTGGTGCGTCATCATGAAAATGTCCCAAAAACTAAAACTCCTGAAGATTACACTGATGCGTGAGTGTGAGCAGTTTTAAAAAAAACAAACAAGACTGTCTTTAAAATGTCTCGTTTCTAACATAAAAAAATTCTAAAAATGTAATAATAATATTAATAATAATAATAATAATAACTCATTTAAAATTTAGATTAATTGAAATTAATTACATTTTATAATTAAAATATAATACAATTTAAAATGTCTAATTAATTTAACTGTTACGGAACAAGACTTGGACAGGAAGTAAGCGCAGGAGGGAGGTCTTTATTTGATACTTAAGCAGAGGACATGGAACGGAAACACTAATTGAACTAAGGCCTGAACACTCCTTAAACTAATACATGAACGTTCTTTAATCCAAGACATGAACCCTCCGTAAACTAAGACATGAACATTCTTTAAACTAGGACGTGAACGTTCCTTAAATTAAGACATGAACCTTCCTTAAACTAAGGTAGGAAACACTCATCTAACTTAGGCATGGCATGAACACTCTTAACTAAGGCATGACTTGAACACACAACTAGGGCATGACATGAACACTAAACTTGCTTGGCTTGGTGTTGCTTTGCTGCAACTCTTTAGCTTTGTCTCTCTTAGTCCAGTCCCGATTCGTGTGGGTAGATTCAGTTTAGTTCAGGTTAATGCCGCACGATGTGCGCAGCAACATGAGGAGTTTAAATAACTCACATGATTAATCTAAACCAAAGACACCTGGGTTAAATCAAGGACATCCTCCAACAGAAACTAGAACTCGGGCAGGAAGCGAATGACAACAAAGAGTCACGTGAGCCACATAGCAACCGTGCCGCAGTGCCATCTGCCGGCAGTGACGTAACAGAACCCCCCTCCAAAGGCGCCCTCCCGGAGCGCCAAAAAACCCCCCTCCAATGGGGGTCCAGGGCCCCTGTGTAACTGGAATGACTCGGAAAACAGAGCAGCCTCCGCCGAGCAGCAGACAGTCGGAGCACCACCCCCAGCGGGACTGAAGCTCGGGGTGGCGCCCCCAGTGGGACTGGGGCATTGGGCGACGTCCGCCACGGGGCTGGAGCTCAGGGCGACGTCCTCAGCGGGACTGGAACGCTGGGCGACGTCCTCAGCGGGACTGGAACGCTGGGCGACGTCCCCAACAGGACTGGAAGGCTGGTTGACTTCCTCTGTGAAGCAGGAAAGCAGAGAGACGTCCTCCTCAGCGCAGATAAACAGAGCACTGTACTCTGTGGGGTAGGCGAACGGAATACTGTCCTCCGCGGAGTAGTCAAACAGAGCAGCGTACTCAGCGGTGCAGGAAGGCAGAGGGACCTCCTCTGCGGGGCTGGACAGCAGGACAGCTTCCTCGGCTGGGCAGGTCAGCGGGACAGCCTCCTCAGCTGGGCTGGACAGCGGGACAGCTTCCTCGGCTGGGCAGGGCAGCGGGACAGCTTCCTCGGCTGGGCAGGGCAGCAGGACAGCTTCCACAGCAGATGAGACCTCCCCGTAGGTCTCTGGCCGGAGCTCCGAGGTCGCCGGGTTGACCTCCGGGGGGAGCTCTACAGCAGAGACCTCGCCGTAGGCCTCCGGCCGGAGCTCCGAGGTCACCGGGTTGACCTCCGGGGGGGAGCTCCACAGCCGAGACCTCACCGTAGGCCTCCGGCCGGAGCTCCGAGGTCGCCGGGTTGACCTCCGGGGGGGAGCTCCACAGCCGAGACCTCGCCGTAGGCCTCCGGCTGCAGCTCCGAGGTCGCCGGGTTGACCTCCGACGGGGGCCCAGAGGTTGCCCTGTTAACCTCGGGCTGGAGCTCCACAGCTGAGACCTACGGGGAGGTCTCAAGCTGGAGCTCTGAGGCCACCATGTTGACCTCAGATGGGAGCCCAGAGGTTGCCATGTTAACCTCGGGCTGGAGCTCCACGGCGTCGACCGGAACCTGAAGCGAAGCTGCTGCTTCTATCCGGTCCAGCCATGTATAATAGAGGTGGAATGGCCAGTCCTCCCTGTCCATTACTTCGATTCCCCTCTCCAGTATATCCAGGTGGTTTGCTTGCCCCGGCTGCGAGAACTCCTTCAGAAAAAGTTCTGAGAACTGGGTGACGTCATAGAGGACACTGGACCCTGAACGGGCCAGCTGCTCTGCCAAATCTTGGGCCGGGCCATAGGACCAGGATACTAGGAAGCCCAGCCACTGTTTCTTGGTAGGCTTGGGGGCCGCCAGGCTTGCAAAGTACACCTGGCTGTGAAACAGGAACAGCAGTGGGTGGGATCCCCACCCATACGTTTCCAGCGGGAGTTCAGCGGCCTTCCTCTGTGGAAACTGCATGGACTTGTACTGCGGCCAGTAGTCCGAGCGCCTCCCGACCAGGTGCTCTCCTGCTACTTCCTTGCTCGGTCGCGGCATTCTGTTACGGAACGAGACTTGGACAGGAAGTAAGCGCAGGAGGGAGATCTTTATTTGATACTTAAGCAGAGGACATGGAACGGAAACACTAATTGAACTAAGGCCTGAACACTCCTTAAACTAATACATGAACGTTCTTTAATCCAAGACATGAACCTTCCGTAAACTAAGACATGAACATTCTTTAAACTAGGACATGAACGTTCCTTAAATTAAGACATGAACCTTCCTTAAACTAAGGTAGGAAACACTCATCTAACTTAGGCATGGCATGAACACTCTTAACTAAGGCATGACTTGAACACACATCTATGGCATGGCATGAATACTCAACTATGGCATGACATGAACGCACAACTATGGCATGGCATGAACACTCAACTATGGCATGGCATGAACACTCAACTATGGCATGACATGAACGCACAACTATGGCATGGCATGAACACTCAACTATGGCATGGCATGAACACTCAACTATGGCATGGCATGAACACTCAACTATGGCATGGCATGAACACTCAACTATGGCATGGCATGAACACTCAACTATGGCATGGCATGAACACTCAACTATGGCATGGCATGAACACTCAACTAGGGCATGACATGAACACTCAACTTGCTTGGCTTGGTGTTGCTTTGCTGCAACTCTTTAGCTTTGTCTCTCTTAGTCCAGTCCCGATTCGTGTGGGTAGATTCAGTTTAGTTCAGGTTAATGCGGTGGCGGTGGCGTAACATTAACACAAATGTTACATTTTTAAGTTCAGTTTTTACATTTGAACTTAATATTTAAATATTAACTATATTAAATATTTAAATAAGTATAGCAGGACATGTTCACTGCCGGTACGTGATGAATATGTAAATGTGGACTGTGTCGCTTGCAGGCTGATGGCAGAGCTGCTGTTCTACATGGAGAAGCTTCGAGCTCTTCTGCAGCGTTATAGCTCCGTTATTCAGCGTTACCATCTGCAGTATCTCTCTCGCTTCGATGCTCTTATACTCAACGACACTATACAGGTATGAATGTATAGAATGCATAGGATGTAGAATTGTTTGTTGCTGCTGTGAATGTACCACACGGATACTCTAAAGATGCTCTCACTTGGATAAAGACTGAACTATTAAAAACAGTTTAGACCCGAGTGTCATTCATTATACAGTGGACAATATCACTTGGATGATTTAGATGTAGAAGAGGAATGATTTATAATCGCACTATCTGGTGTCACCCAGATGAGGACAGGTTCCCTTTTGAGTCTATTTCCTCTCAAGGTTTCTTCCTCATATCGTCTCAGGGAGTCTCACCTCACCACCTTCGCCTCTGGCTGCTCATTTGGCATAAATTCATACGTTTAAAATCTATATCTGGATTTCTGAAAAGTTCACACACCTCAGCCTGTGATTAAGTGACAGTTATAAACGTTTATGATTTTCAGAGCATCGTTGTGTGTCCTGAAGAGGAATCAGTGCTCATGACGTCGTTTGTCTCTGATCTGAGCGCACTCACACTCAAACAGCGTAACTTTTATCCCATTATATTTACATTTATAATTATTAAAATATTCAAATGGCCAGTGTTTATCACATTATATCTGTGTTTAATTAAAATATCTCTTTGTGATTTTGTTTAATGTGCAGTGGAGAGTGGCGATGAACTGGATTTTAGAGCTCTTAGACTTGACTGGTTGCGATTACAGGTACTGGACCGACACTGAGCACTTAAATACCATTACACACAGATGCAGAGCACTTAAATACCATTACACACAGATGCAGAGCACTTAAACACCATTACACATGACACTGAGCAGTTAAACACCATTACACACCGACACTGAACACTTAAGCACCATTACACATGACACTGAGCACTTAAACACCATTACACACGACACTGAGCACTTAAACACCATTACACACGACACTGAGCAATTAAACACCATTACACATGACACTGAGGACTTAAACACCATTACACACTGACACTGAGCACTTAAACACCATTACACATGACACTGAGCACTTAAACACCATTACACACAACACTGAGCACTTAAACACCATTACACACAACACTGAACACTTAAGCACCATTACACATGACACTGAGCACTTAAACACCATTACACACGACACTGAGGACTTAAACACCATTACACATCTACACGGTTACAAACACATTAAAACACCACTGAAATGTCCATCTTGAATGTGCTTCTGTCCTGTGAGTGTTTTTATTTTATCCTATTATATTCTAATCATAACGTGTTATTTGACTGTGTTATAACTGCTGTATGATTCGTGTGTGTGTGTGTGTGTGATTAGGCATACACGAGTGTGTCTAAAGCCCCTTTAGCTCTGAAGGACTATACTGATCTCGCTAAAATCATGAACATGACCCAGTTTCACACCCGAATGATGGACGACTTGGACGAACTTCTCACTGAGACGGCCGATTTGTCCATACTCGGGTACACACACACACACACACACACACATACACACACACACACACACACGTAAAACCTGAAACACACACACATAAATAAAACCTCTGTGTGTGTGTGTGTGTGTGTGTGTTTCAGGTTTTACCCGCGAGTGTATGAGCGTTTGTTCTCTCAGAGCAGTGATGATGCATCGATGCACAGATATCTGATGGCCTTCCCAATGACCTGCTCTCACTTCAGCCACTGCACACACACACTGTGTCCTGAAGAGGTATGTAACACACACACACACACACACACACACACACACACTGTGTCCTGAAGAGGTATGTAACACACACGCATACACACACACACACACACACACACACGTACACTGTGTCCTGTAGAGGTCTGTAAATACTCCCCCAACCCTAACCCACACGCATACACGCACACACATACACACACACACACATACACACACACACACACACACACACATACACACACACACACACACATTCACACACATACACACACATACACACACACACACACACACACACACACACAGACAGTGCCTTCAAGAGGTCTGTAAACACGTCCCCCCAACCCTAACTCACATGCATACACACACCCACACACACTGTGTGTATGTGTATCTATGTGCATCTATGTGTCTGTGTGTGTTTGTAGGCAGAGATGATGGAGAAACACACCCTCAGGCTGTGTGTGATGTTCCTGGAGCAGATCGCTAATCAGACGTGTTCAGTCTTTCTGGATATTTCTGCTGAACACAGTAACCTGCATGAACAGGTGCGCGCACACACACATGCACACACACACACACGTACACACACACACACGTACATATATACACACACACACACACACACACACACAAACCTGTGTGATAAATTCATCCATTTGTGTGTATATGTGTGTATGTGTGTATGTATATATGTGTGTATGTATGTATGTGTGTGTATGTGTGTTTGTGTATGTGTGTGTGTGTGTGTGTGTGTGTGCGTGTATGTGTATATGTGTGTATGTGTGTTTGTGTATGTGTGTTTGTGTATGTGTGTGTGTGTGTGTGTGTGTGTGTAGTTGTTGCCTAAACACTCAGCTGAGACGATCAGTACTGCGCGCAACAAGAAAATGAAAAAACCTCCACCGAAGAAAGGAGAGCCGGTGAAGAACAAACCTGGAGCTGAGAGTCAGAGAAAGAACAGATCTGTCGTTACCACGTCAGTCACACACACACACGCACACACACACACACACACACACTGATCATAATGTGAATAATGTGATTACGGTGTGTGTTGACAGGATGGATAAACTGCATGTGGCTCTGATAGAGCTCGGCTCCTCGTACAGTGTGTGTTCAGAGTTCAGTGTGTTTAAACACCTCATAGTTCCTGCAGA